>NW_027331933.1:2633146-2933146 GCF_048418815.1 Hemitrygon akajei | reverse complement strand
CATACAAATATCTGGGAAACAGGAGGACCTGCAGATGCAAGAAATCAAGAGAAATTCACACAAAGTGCTGGAGAAGCTCAGCAGGTCAGGCAGCATCTATGGATGGGAAACAACATTTCCGGCCATGACCCTTCACCGGGACTCGTGATAACCACGTATCTGAAAAATCAACAAGCAAAGACAACAGAAAGTAGTGCAATATTGGGAAAACATTTGACAAAATTTATTTCAAGGCTTTAAAAAACTGCCGAACAGAGCTCAACAGTTAACAAATACAACAAAGGCAATAAACACTTCCATCAATACCGACAGTGACTTTTTTTAATGAAAATATCTTAGTCCCATTTCGATCAGTAAAATTTACAAAGATAAGTAAGAACTGAAATGACAAGTTTAGAAAAGACTATTTACACTCAAACCCACTGAGATTAACACTACCTTGGACAGAAGGAGGAAGAGGAATAACAGACATGAGAAAATAAATCACATAAGACCATAACACAAAGGAGCAGAATCGGCCATTTGGCCCATCGAGTCTGCTCCACCATTTCATCATGAGCTGATCCAATCTGCCCTTTAGTCCCATTTCCCCGCCTTCTCACCATAACCTTTGATGCCCTGACTACTCAGATACCTATCAATCTCTGCCTTAAACACACCCAATGACTTGGCCTCCACTGCTACCCGTGGCAACAAATTCCATAGATTCACCACCCTCTGACTAAAAAAAAATTCTTCGCATCTCTGTTCTGAATGGGCGCCCTGCAAACCTTACGTCATGCCCTCTTGTACTAGACTCCCCCAGTCACTCTCGAAATTGCATTCAGCAACGGGTATGGGCAAATATCCAGCCTACAGCTTATTGAAACTTTCTCTCCAATGTGAACCCAGTCGTGTGTTACAAGGTTAGATTACTGAGTGAATGCCTTCCCATATTCACAGCAGGTGAATGGCCTCTCCCCAGTGGAACACAATGATGCAGCCTTGGTGGAGACGGTTGAGAGAATCTCTTCCCAAAGTCTGAGCGGACGATCGGCCTCTAAGTGGTGTGAACTCCCTGGTGTTTTAATAGATGAGATGATCGTGTGAATGCCTTCCCACATTCACAGGTCGACGGCCTCTCCCCAGTGGAACTCACTGGTGTGCCAGCAGATCAGATGACTGAGTGAATCCCTTCTCACAATCTGAGCGGGTGAAATCCCTCTCTGCTGTGTGAACTGACTGGTGAGTCACTAGGTGAGGTGATTTGGTGAATCCCTTTCCACAGTCTGAGCAGGTGAACAGCTTCTCCCCAGTGTGAACTTGCTGGTGTCTCTGTAGGTGAGATGACTGAGTGAATCTCTTCCCACAGACTGAACAGGTGAAATCCCTCACTGCAGTGTGAACTGACTGGTGAGTCAGTAGGTGAGATGATGTGGTGAATCTCTTCCCACAGTCTGAGCCACACAACCCCATCAGTTCCAATATCCAGATCATTGACAAACCATGTGAGAAGTAGCGGACCGATACTGACCCCTGAAGACCACAAGTCACTGCTGGCCAACCAGAAAAGGCCCCTTTTATTCCCACTCACTGCCTCTTGGCTGTCAGCCATTCCTCTAACCATGCCAGTATTACTTCTGACTTTTATCCTGTTAAGCAGTTTCATGTGTGACACCTTATCAGATGCTTTCTGAAAATCCAAGTAAATGATATCCACTGCCTCTCGTTTGTCCATCCTGCTTATGACTTCCTCGAAGATCTGTAACAGACTTGTCAGGCAAGATTTCCCTGAATAGAACCTATGCTGGCTTTGACATTATTTCATTAGTCTCCTAGTACCCCAAAACCTCATCTGTTATCAAGTGATTCTTAGCGTGTCATGACCAATGCATCTGTTATCTCTCCAGCAACCTCTCTCAGGACTCTGGGATATAGTCCATCTGGTCCAGGTGACTTATCCACTTTAAGAACCTGAGTTTGCCTAGCACGTTTTCCTTTGTAATAGCAATGGCACTCACTCCTGCTCCCTGACACTCACGGATCTCTGGCACACTGGTGGTGTCTTCCACAGACAAGACGGATGCAAAGTACCTATCAAGTTCATCTACCAGCTCTTCCCGATTTGTACCCCATGAGCATCATTTTCCAGTGGTCCAATATCAACTCTCGCCTCCCTTTCGTATATTTTATAACTGGTTTATATTATTGTATAGTTTGCTGTCATATTTCACCTTTCCCCTTATAGCTTTTATTTTAAATTTGCCTGTTGTTGAATGGTAAAAGCTACCCAATTATCCAACCTACTACTCACTTTTGCTACCTTATATGGTTTTATACAGTCCTTAACTTCCTTTGTCAGCCACGATAGCCTAGCCCCGCTGTTTGAGAACTACGTCTGTGGGACATATCTATCCTGTACATTATGAACTATTCCCAGAAACGTCAGCCATTTCTGCTCTGGCGTCATCTCCACCAGCATCCTTCTCCAATCCACCTGGGGAATCACCTTTCTCATGCCTCTATAATTCCCTTTCATTCCATTGCGATACTACACATGTGACCTGTGCTTCTCCCTCACAAATTGCAGTAGGAATTCAATCATATTATGATCACTGCCTTCTAATGGTTCCTTTACATTAACCTCCCTAATATGATCTGGGTTATTACATAACACCCAATCTAAGATAGCAGTTCCCCGAGTAGGCTCAACCATCAGCTGCTCGAAAAACCCATGTTGTTTGCATTCAATACATCCCCTCTTTTGCGATCTCACGCCAATCTGACTTTCCCAATCCTCCTGCAGATTGAAGACACCCATTACAATTGTGTCGTTAAATTTATTACATAAATGCCAAACATTCAGCAGTACCTGGGGCAGAAGTGAGGATACATGCGTTTACCAAGGAGAGAAGGTGTTTTTGAAGCTGAAAGGCCTGAAGGTAGATAAGACACTGCAGAGTTCAGAAAGAGGTAGCTGAAGAGATTATGAAGGCATTAGAGTCATAAGACACTACAACACAGGAAAATGCCATTCGGCCAGTCTAGTCCGTGCTAAAGCATTAATCTTCCGAGTTCCAACAACTTCCACCTGGACCATAGCCCTCCATATGCTTCTCATCCAGTGACCTAAGCAAACTTCTCTTAAAGATTACAATCGTCCCTGCCACTTGCTCTGGCAGCTCGGTGCACACTCTCCCCGCCTCTGAATGAAGAAGTTCCCCCTTAGTTTTCTCTTCAAGTGATGAGTAATGATCTATCAGAAATCACTAGATTTTGGAACGGTTCTGGTGGACCAGAAATTTGCAAATGCCACTCCACAATTTAAGAAGAGAGGGGGCGCAAGAAAGAAAATTATTGGACAGTTAGTCTCAGGAAGATGTTAGAGTGTACTAAGAGTGTGTTTTTTGGGTACTGTAATTGGGGAAACATGATGAAGTAGGCCAAAGTCAGCCGGATTCTTTCGAGGAAATCTTGACTGACAAATCTCTTGGAATACTTTGCGGAAATAACAGGCAAGATAGATAAAGCAGAGGCAGTGTATGTTGTTTGCTTGGATTTTCAGATGATCTTCAACAAGGGACCCCATGCAAGGCTGATTGAGAAAGAAAGGAGGCATGGGATCCAAGGGCACATTGCTTTGTGCATCCAGAACTGGCTTGCTCACAGAAGACAAAGAGTGGTTGTAGACTGGCCATATTCTGCATGGAGGTCGGTGACCAGTGGTCTGCCTCAGGGATCCGTTCTGGGACCCCTACCCTTCGTGACTTTTATAAATGACCTAGATGAGGAAGTGGAGGTACGGGTTAGTAAATTGGCTGATGACACAAAGGTTGACTTAGGTTGCAGAGGGATATTGATAGTCTGCAAACCTGGGCTGAGAAGTGACAAATGGAGTTCAACCCAAAGAAGTGTGATGTGGTTCATTTTCTTCGGTCAAATATGATAGAATATAGTATTAATGGTAAGCCTCTTGGCAGTGTGGAGGAACAGAGGGATCTTGGGGACGGAGTCCATAGGACAGTCAAAGCTGCTATGTAGGTTGACTCTGTGGTTAAGAAGCCATACTGTACATTGTCCTTAATCAACCGCAGGAATGAGTTTAAAAGCGGAGATATAATGTTGCAGCTATATAGGACTCTGGTCAGACCCCACTTGGAGTACTGAGCTCAGTTCTGGTCACCAAACTACAGGAAGGATGGGGAAGCCATAGAAAGGGTGCTGAGGAGATTTACGAGGATGTTGTTTGGATAGGGGAGCATGCCTTTTGAGAATAGGTTGAGTGAACTCAGTCTTTTCTCCCTGGAGTGATCAAGGATGAGAGGTGACCTGATAGAGGTGTTCAAGAAAATGAGAGACATTGATCGTGTGGATAGTCAGAGGCTTTTTCCCAGGGCTGAAATTGCTAGCACGAGAGGGCATAGTTTGAAGATGCTTGGAAGTAGGTACAGAGGAGATGTCAGGGGTAAGTTTTTTACACAGAGAGTGCTGAGTGCTTGGAATGGGCTGCCGGCAATGGTGGTGGAGGCGGACACGACAGGGTCTTTTAAGAGACTCCTGGATAGGTACACGGAGCTGAGAAAAATAGAGAACTGTAGGTAACCCTTGGCATTTCTAGAGCAAGGACATGTTCGGCATCGCTTTGTGAGCCAAAGGGCCTGTAACGTGCTGCAGGTTTTCTATGTTTCTAAGGTGCTGCACGTGAGGCTGCTTAACAGGATCACAGCTCATGGAATTACAGGAAAGAAACTTGTACTGACAAGGGAGAAAGAGTCAGAATAATGTGGGCAATTCTGTTTTGCTGTCGGTAACTAATGCTGTTCTGCAGGGGTCAGTATTGAGACCGCATCGTTTCATGTTAAATCTGAATGATATGGATGACGGAATTGATACCTTGGTGACGAACATTGCAGTTGATACAAAGATAGGTACGGGACAGGTAGTTTAGAGCAAAGCGGGAGTCTGCAGAAGGACTTCGATAGGTCTGGAGAATGCCAGCAAGTAGCAGTTGAAATAAAGTGCATGCAAGTCATGTACATTTGGTAGAAGTAATTGGGCGTAGAAAAAAAATAAATGGGAGAAACTTGAAAAAATTAGAGGTGCATAAGTGCTTGTGAGTCCTTGAGCAAGAGGCCCTAAAGGTTTGCTTGCAGATTGAGTTGATTAAGGATGACAACTGCAATGTTAGCAATATAAGAGCAAGGATGCGATACTATAGCTTTATAACGCATTGGGCAGATCACTGTTGGTGTATGGTGAGCAGATTCCGACCTGTACTTCCGACTTATTATCTGAGCAAAAGATGTGCTCGTATTGGAGTGGGTCCGGAGAAGTTTCAAAGAATGATTCCAGGAAGACCAAGAGTGGATGACCAGGATTAGGAAGTACGTGGGAAGGGATTCACTCAGTCATCCAACCTACAGAAATTTATCAATATCCACTGCTGCTGATTTCCACACACAAATAAATCAAAAGGGATATGCTCAATGAAATAGATAATTAATCGATCAATAGCCCCCAAACAACACGGCCCAGCCGGACACATAACAGGGGACTTTACATCTCACAACACTGGATTCAGTAATGAAACCCGTGATAAATGTTGTTGTCCCTCTGAAATCATAAGAAACGCACATTAAGGTGCATTTAAATGCGAGCGCATCCCACAGGTGACATCACACAGACCCCCCTCGTGCCTGACGTCACGCATCGGCTTCCCACACCGCGATCTGCCCTTACGTGCATAGCGTCTTACGTCATCCATGCGCTGCTGAGCTCGGGCTTTATCAGTTTAATAGCTGGGCTAATAATCGCGTGACCAGCCCTCCCCCACCGCTGTCAACAGAGGATTCAGGAGCTGCGCTATTCCCATTGGTGCAAAGCGATGTCAATCACTTGTTACCACCAGTCGCAGAGGTGGACAAGTCCAGAGGGCGTTATCCCCGCTGAGTTCGCCTCCCGCTCCGGCCTCAAACCCCACATCACAGCGGAGTAAATGTCCGTTTTTTGATTTATTTCCATTTCCCTCCAAGGGAAGTTGGGGCGTTTGTGAAGCGTCTTCTGCGGCCAGAGTCTGATGTGTCGCCGAGAGGTAGGAGACCGCTCGGACCGTCGGTTTGATGCCAGTTCCCAGGGGAGGGAGAGGAGGGATTTTATTGAAAGGAAAAAGATGTGTGAGTGGAGGCGGACAGGATGTTTGTCCCGGTGGAAATCTGTGGAAATGTCTGAGCCCACGGTGATGGTGAGCAGAGGGATTCACATGGGGGGGGGGGGGGGGGGGAACACCGGCAGATGGTTGACCTGCAAGTGGGGCCAATGACAGGGGTAGGAGGTGAGTGGTTGGGGCAACACGGGGCTGCGGAAGATGGAAATTCTTTGCACAGAGGATTAACAAAGTAGTTAGCGAGTATTTGTTATAGAGTGTGCAATGGAGTTTCAACAGACTGATGCCTGAAATGGTTGGGTCATCATATGAAGGAAGATCAAATGTGATAACCCTTTCATTTAGAGAATCGAGGACTGAGATGTGAACACATTGAAATGCACATCATTACCGGTTGAACCAGGGATCCCAGTCTCTGAAAAAGGGGGTGGATGCCTATATTTTATAATAAAACCCCTATTGTTTTACCTTTACCTCCTCTCCCAGTTTTATGGTTGCCCTGGTCCTTCACACCCCCTTACCTGCTTAATATTCTGCCCATTAGCAACAGTCAGCAATTCATTCTTTTTGGCTTTTTCTAATGCCTCAGGGGTTGGCGCTTCCAGAAATTTATAAATGTCCATTGCTGCTGATTTCCACACACAAATAAATCAAAAGGGATTTCCCCAATCAAATCGATAATTCATCGATCAATAGCCCCCAAATTTGTTCATATCCCAGACGCAGGCCCCAAATTTGTTACGAACCATAATGCTTTAGAAACAAGCCAGCAGCAATAGACTACACCTGGAGTCTGATTTTGATGTTAAATCTGTCTTTATTAGAATCTACTTGTAATATTGCAACTTAAACAAGATAAACAGAAGTTAACAGTGTTAAGTTTGTAAATGTGTGTAAATATAACTCCCAAACTATTGAGCTCGGGGGAAACAAGGCTTGCAGTCTTGAGATGGTAAAGCATGAAAGTTCAGTTCAACTACAGAATAGGTGATGAGAGGGAGATATTTGTAATCCAGGGTAAATGGCGAGAGAACGCAAATATGTAGAATTCCACAGGTTCCACGGTGGTAAAATGAGAGAACAGTCGCTGTAGATTTTATCCGACATCATTCCAAATCCACATACAAATCATCACTGAAAGTGACTTGTCACAAGGGGTATCGTCTTCAAGTGAACTACCACACCACAGCCAGGCAAGGGTCAACACATAAGTGGTCTCCACAGGACATCCCAAATCAGATCCACTCCTATGGATCAAACAAGGTGACAACCACACATTCGCTGTACATGAATCGATAATTAACCCACACTTGTGGGCAAAGGAAACTTCTAAACAGTGACCCTTGGCCACTAGTTCCCTGGTTTCGATCCTTCCATTTTTCCTCATTCGTCTCCGTCTGACTCTGAGTGTCTGTGTCCTCGGTTAAAACTGAACTGTGAGCGATGTAAACAAGCTGCAAGTCAGACTGATTCACCTTCTTAATCTCTCTCTCTTAAAATGACAGTCCACAGCAAACGAAACCCAGGGATTCATAACAACGGCCAGTCCCCACTGTGAACTGACTGGTGTGCCAGTAGTTGGGACGACTGAGTGAATCCCTTCCCACAGACTGAGCAGGTGAACGGCCTCTCCCCAGTGTGAACTTGCTGGTGTCTCTGTAGGTTAGCTAACTGAGTGAATCCCTTCCCACAGACTGAGCAGGTGAACGGCTTCTCCCCAGTGTGAACTCGCTGATGACTCTGTAGGTTGGATGACTGAGTGAATCCCTTCCCACAGACTGAACAGGTGAACGGCTTATCCCCAGTGTGAACTCGCTGATGACTCTGTAGGCTGGATGACCGAGTGAATCCCTTCCCACAGTCTGAGCAGGTGAACGGCCTCTCCCCAGTGTGAACTCGCTGATGCCTCTGTAGGGTGGAAGAGTGAGTGAATCTCTTCCCACAGACTGAGCAGGTGAATGGCCTCTCCCCAGTGTGAACTCGCTGATGTCTCCGTAGGGTGGATGACTGAGTGAATCCCTTCCCACAGACTGAGCATGTGAACGGCTTCTCCCCAGTGTGAATTTGCTGGTGTACCAGTAGTTTGGATGACTGAATGAAACTCTTCCCACAGTCTGAGCAGGTGAACAGCTTCTCCCCAGTGTGAACTCGCTGATGTAGCTTAAGATTAGATGACGATGTGAATCCCTTCCCACAGACTGAGCAGGTGAACGGCTTCTCCTCAGTGGGAACACACTGGTGTGCCATTTGGTCAGATGACTGAGAGAGTCCCTTCCCCGAAATTCAGCAGATGACCAGCCTCTGCCCGGTGTGATCTGACTGGTGTGTCCACAGGTGGGATGCCCGGCAGAATCTTTTCTCACAAACAGAACAGGTGAATGGTCTTGACCAGTGTGAACTTGCTGACGTACCTTCGGTTGAGATGACCGAGTGAATCCATTCCCTCTGTCTGAGCAGGTGAACGGCCTTTCTCCTGTGTAAAATGCCGGGCTTGCTA
This sequence comes from Hemitrygon akajei, assembly GCF_048418815.1. NCBI lineage: Eukaryota > Metazoa > Chordata > Chondrichthyes > Myliobatiformes > Dasyatidae > Hemitrygon > Hemitrygon akajei. Next base: position 2,924,507 of record NW_027331933.1, on the reverse strand, counting down.
GTTGGTCAGATGACCGAGTGAATCCCTCCCCACAGTCTGAGCAGGAAGGCTGGTCGATAGAATCCCTTGTTCCACTTCTTAAATATCTAGACAGAGACAACAAAACTGGCATGCCGTGTTTGAGCTTCCTGGAGACAAATTCCTTCCCATTTTTAACCTGTAAAAGATTTACAAAATCCATCAATGGGTGTAGGACAACATTTCAGATGAGATTACTTGAGTTGCCAAGGTTTGATTTGGTATCACACTGTTACAGTGAGGTTAAACCCAAGTTGGACAGAGAAATCATCTCCTGACTGGGCAGAGTGCTGTTATCTGGAATGACCATCAATTCCCTAATTCGTTTCAAGTTCCAACTCCTTAAAGTGCAAGGTTACAAGCTGCAGCTGGATGCACTTCTTGTAAGTGAGGGCATCAGGGACACTACAGGTCCCCCATCTTCCCTCCAATACCCTCTCTAACTTGTAATAACCAATATGTACATAAATCGTGCACTGTGCATTTTTTTTTACCCAGTGACAAGATGTGCGCAGTGAATTTTATATAGAGAGGTATTCATTTTCACATCTGGAAAATCACAGTCAATAGGAACTTTTATCTCCTCTGGGTTCGATCCAGTTCATCTGCACTCTCACACAACCTATGTAGCAGGCCTGTAATGGGTAATGAAGGATTTTCTCACCAAAGTTTTTGCATATTGTCCATATGTGGTTTGCTTGCTAAGTTAAGAAGTCAGATTTCCAAATATCACTTCACTTCTTCCCACTTGCAAATTCTCCAGCAACTGTTGCATCACCACAAAACACACAGGTAACACCAGTTTCTGTACTCCCCTGAAGCCTCCCCCATTGACTGACAGTGGTGAACTCAGTGATGGCAATTCCAATGAATATGAAGGGAAGGGTAGTAGTCTGTCTCATTGGAGTCTGGCACATTTGTGATGTGAAAACTACTTGCTTCCCTGGGCAAAGGTGTTTCATATCATTAAGTACCCAGAGAGAATGGGACAAAACATGTTCTCATGGGTAGAAAGGTCCAGAACAAGAGAGGGTAGAAAGGTCCAGTACAAGAGGAGGTAGAACAAGCAACAGACACAAAATGCTGGAGGAACTCAGCAGGCCAGGCAGCATCAATGGAAAAGAGTACTAATGCTGAATTTTGCCGGCATTTTGTGTGCATTGCTTGGATTTCCAGCATCTTCAGATTTTCTCTTGTTAGTGATTGGAGGTAGAACAAAGGTGATTTTCTCAACTGGTGATATAAAAGATTTTGTTCCCTTTCTCCGAGTTCCTAATCCTTGCATTTAGATTGCTGGAGCTCAGCTCTGTCTGAGAGATCCATCGGTTCCCATTCACTCAGCAGCCAGAAGCTCTCCGGGGCCCGTGTACGGATCGTAGTGCTGAGAGACAGGGATAAGAGCAGGTCAGCCCTGGGATTGTTGGCGACGGTGTCTGGATTTCACAGGAATTGTTCCGAAGTTGGTGTTTAAGATGAAAACACGGAGAATCGCTCTTACCTGCACCCGATATTTTCAAAGCCTTCTGTGTACTGCGCGCATGCGTGAAACTCAGGGACGTCCTCAGCCTGACACTTGCGCATTTCATCGGCGCTTCAGCGCCGGCAAAATTCTTAATGCATGGCCCTATGGGTAATCACGGTTCCATTAAACATTTCTGCAAGCACCGGTTCAACGTCCATACCGCATTTTTTTATCGTGTGTATAGAAAAATCTGCAGCTGTTTTAACACAGAAAGCTGCTCCTATAAGCAATATACTCAATATCAACGTGTATCTAATGCCAAAGTAAAATGCAGGTATAAAACACAGGAGATTCTGCAGTTGCTGGAAATACAGAGACGGACACACACAAAACGCTGGAGGAACTCTGTAATTCAGAGAGCAACTAAGCAGCGGAGTACACAGGCTAGGCATGTGGAAGGGGCTCTGCCTAAACGTTTTCTATTTATTCCTCTCCAAAAATTCTGCCTGATCTGTTGATTTCCAACTGTGTTTTGCAGAAATTAACCACCTTTTTTTTCGATCAACCAGTTTCCAAATGCTTCTAATCTTTCACTTTTAACCACATCGTGCTGGTCTTATTCGTCCTCCTCCTCTGGACCCCATCTCTCTCTGGAGCCCCTGACTCAGGCTGGCAAATCTTCGGTTTCTGACTCTGCACCAACGAAGATTCACTCGCTAGTCTGCTGTCAGACTTTAGAGGTGCATTGTGTTACGAGACCGCAGGTTCGCTTACTGTGAGTGTCGCTTTAAGTGCCTGAGTGAGGCGGGGCTGTGACATCAGACACAAGAAGAGAGAGAGAGAACGTCAAAACCACAGTGAGCTCATCGTCTTATTCACCCTGGAGAAAATCATGCAGGAAATTCATGCAGGTGTATAAGATGATGAGAGGCATTGGTCATGTGGATAGCCAGAGGCTTTTTCCCCAGGGCTGAAGCAGCTAACACGAGGGGGAATAGGTTTAAGCTGCTTGGAAGTAGGTACAGAGGAGATGTCAGAGCTAAGTTTTTTAAGCAAAGAGTGGTGTGTGTGTGGAATGCACTGCCAGCGACGGTGGTAGAGGCGGATACAATAGGGTCTTTTAAGTGACTCTCAGATAGGTACATGGAGCTCAGGAAAATAGGTGGCTATGTGGTAGAGTAATTCTAAGCAGCTTCTAGAGTAAGATACATGGTCGGCACAGCAATGTGGGACAAAGCATCTGTAATGTGTTGTGAATTTATATGTTTCCATGAAATTCACGGGAAATCTCCTATCCCACGGAGTGGTGACTAGTTGCAACCTGTCATCTCAGGGAAGGTGAGAGGGGAACGGCAGGGAGAGATTTTGATATACTGATATGGAACAGAAACATGGGCAGGAACCAGATGGGCCGAGTGGCCTCTCTAGTGTACATTGTGAGTGTGGTAGAGACAGTAAGTACCTGAGACACGGGATTTGATACAGAACTGATTTACCTTTCACAGATCCACAATATTAAACACCAGTCTAGTTTGAGGCTAACATCAGCAGAACAGACTCCTCGAATGCTCAGTGACCAGGGTTCAGTCCTGGGTGCGATGAGCAGCCGCAAGAACTGCAGAATCTGACAGTAACAGTCCCTCATGAGCCTGCAGCTGCCTTCAGTCACCGTGATGGTTAAACATTTAACATGGAGCTGATTTGAACTTGCTCCCTGATGTAGGAGCACTCAGACTGAAGATGTAGGGGAGAAGGGAAAAAAAGAGATAATAAAGTTGTTTAGGGATAAACAGAGAGGAAGATGTGGAAAGTTTCTTGAAAGCATCTATTTTAATGCTAGGAGCATTGTAAGAAAGGTGGATGAGCTTAGAATATGGATTGATAACTGGAAATATGATATTGTATCTATTAGTGAAACATAGTTGCAGGAGGGGTGTGATTGGCAACTAAATATTCCTGGATTTTGTTGCTTCTGGTGTGATAGAATCAGAAGGGCAAGAGGGGGAGGTGTTGCAATGCTTGTCCGAGAAAATATTACAGCGGTGCTTTGAAAGGATAGATTACAGGGCTCATTTAGGGAGCCTATTTGGGTGGAATTGAGGAATGGGAAAGGTAGAGTAACACCTATAGGGGTGTATTATAAACCACCTAATTGGGAGCAAGAATTGAAAGAGCAAATTTGTAAGGAGATAGCAGATATTTGGAGTAAGCACAAGGTTGTGATTGTGGGAGATTTTAATTTTCCACACATAGAAACATAGAAAATAGGTGCAGAAGTAGGCCATTAGGTCCTTCAAGCCTGCACCACCATTCAGTATGATCATGGCTGATCATCCAACTCAGAACCCTGTACCTGCTTTCTCTCCATACCCCTGATCCCTTTAGCCACAAGGGCCATATCTAACTCCCTCTTAAATATAGCCAATGAACTGGCCTCAACTGTTTCCTGTAGCAGAGAATTCCACAGATTCACCATTCTGTGTGTGAAAAAGTTTTTCCTCATCTTGGCCCTAAAAGTCTTCCCCTTTATCCTTAAACTGTGACCCCTTGTTCTGGACTCCCCCAACATCGGAAACAATCTTCCTGCATCTAGCCTGTCCAAACCCTTTAGAATTTTATACGTTTCAATAAGATCCCCCCTCAATCTTCTAAATTCCAGTGAGTATAAGCCTAGTCGATCCTAGTTCATCCATGCAATCTTTAAATGCTTGCCATTGCATATGAATGTTGAGGAACCAACTAGAGAGAAGGCCATTCTACATTGGGTATTGAGCAATGAGGAAGGGTTAATTAGCAATCTTGTCGTGCGAGGCCCCTTGGGTAAGAGTGACCATAATATGGTGGAATACTTCATTAAGATGGAGAGAAACAGAGTTAATTCAGAAACAAAGGTTCTGAACTTAAAGAAGGGTAACTATGAAGGTATGAGACGTGAATTAGCTAAGATAGACTGGCAAATGATACTTAAAGGGTTGACGGTGGATATGCAATGCCAGCATTTAAAGATCGCATGGATGAACTACAACAATTGTTCATCCCAGTCTGGCAAAAGAATAAACCAGGGAAGGTAGTGCACCCATGGCTGACAAGGGAAATTAGGGATAGTATCAAGTCCAAAGAAGAAACATATAAATTAGCAAAAAAAAGCGGCACACCTGAGGACTGGGAGAAATTCAGAGACCAGCAGAGGAGGACAAAGGGCTTAATTAGGAAAGGGAAAAAAGATTATGAGAGAAAGCTGGCAGGGAACATAAAAACTGACTGTAAAAGCTTTTACAGATATGTGAAAAGAAAAAGATTGGTCAAGACCAATGTATGGACCTTAAAGTCAGAAACAGGTGAATTGATCATAGGGAACAAAGACATGGCAGACCAATGGAAAAACTACTTTGGTTCTGTTTTCACTAAGGAGGACATAAATAACCCTCCGGAAATAGTAAGGGAATGAGGGTCTAGTGAAATGGAGGAACTGAGGGAAATACATGTTAGTAGGGAAGTGGTGTTAGGTAAATTGAAGGGATTAAAGGCAGATAAATCCCCAGGGCCAGATGGTCTGCATCCCAGAGTAGCCCAAGAAATAGTGGATGCATTAGTGATAATTTTTCAAAACTCCTTAGATTCTGGATTAGTACCTGAGGATTGGAGGGCGGCTAATGTAACTCCACTTTTTAAAAAAGGAGGGAGAGAAAAACCGGGAATTTATAGACCGGTTAGTCTGATGTTGGTGGTGGGGAAAATGCTAGAGTCAGTTATCAAAGATGTGATAACAGCACATTTGGAAAGAGGTGAAATCATCGGACAAAGTCAGCATGGATTTGTGAAAGGAAAATCATGTCTGACGAATCTTATAGAATTTTTTGAAGATGTAACTAGTAGAGGGGATAGGGGAGAGCAAGTAGATGTGGTATATTTAGATTTTCAAAAGGCTTTTGACAAGGTCCCACACAGGAGATCAGTGTGTAAACTTAAAGCACACAGTATTGGGGGTATGGTATTGACGAGGATAGAGAATTGGTTGGCAGACAGGAAGCAAAGAATGGGAGTAAACGGGACCTTTTCAGAATGGCAGGCAGTGACCAGTGGGGTACCACAAGGCTCAGTGCTGGGACCCCAGTTGTTTACAATATATATTAATGATTTAGATGAAGAAATTAAATGCAACATCTTCAAGTTTGCAGATGACACGAAGCTGGGCGGTGGTGTTAGCTGTGAGGATGCTAAGAGGATGCAGGGTGACTTGGATAGGTTAGGTGAGTGGGCAAATTCATGGCAGATGCAATTTAATGTGGATAAATATGAGGTTATCCATTTTGGTTGCAAGAACACGAAAACAGATTATTATATGAACGGTGGCCGATTAGGAAAAGGGGAGGTGCAACGAGACCTGGGTGTCATTGTGCACCAGTCAATGAAGGGAGGCATGCAGGTACAGCAGGCGGTGAAAAGGGTGAAAGGTATGCTGACATTCAGAGCAAAGGAATTTGAGTACAGGAGCAGGGAAGTTCTACTGCAGTTGTACAAGGCCTTGGTGAGACCGCACCAAGTGTGCAGTTTTGGTCCCCTAATCTGAGGAAAGACATTCTTGCCACAGAGGGAGTACAAAGAAGGTTCACCAGATTGATTCCTGGGATGGCAGGACTTTCATATGAAGAAAGACTGGATTGACTAGGTTTATACTCACTGGAATTTAGAAGATTGATGGGGGATCTTATTGAAACGTATACAATTCTAAAGGGATTGGACAGGCTAGATGCAGGAAGATTGTTTCCGATGGTGGTGAAGTCCAGAACGAGGCGTCACAGTTTAAGGATAAAGGGGAAGACTTTTAGGAGTGAGATGAGGAAAAACTTCTTCACACAGAGAGTGGAGAATCTGTGGAATTCTCTGCCACAGGAAACAGTTGAGGCCAGTTCATTGGCTATATTTAAGAGGGAGTTAGATATGGCCCTTGTGGCTAAAGGGATCAGGGGTATGGAGAGAAAGCAGGTACAGAGTTCTGAGTTGGATGATCAGCCATGATCATACTGAATGGCGGTGCAGGCTCGAAAGTCTGAATGGCCTACTCCTGCACCTATTTTCTATGTTTCTATCCACTGTCAACCCTTTAAATATCAATCTTAGCTAATTCACGTCTCATATCTTCAAAGTTGCCCTTCTGTAAGTTCAGAACATTTGGTTCTGAATTAACTATGTCACTCTCCATCTTACTTAAGAATTCCACCATATTATGGTCACTCTTACCCAAGGGGCCTCGCATGACAAGATTGCTAACTAACCCTTCCTCGTTGCTCAATACCCAGTCTAGAATGGCCTGCTCTCTAGTTGGTTCCTTGACATGTTGGTTCAGAAAACCATTCCGCACACATTCTAAGAAATCCTCTTCCTCAGCACCCTTACCAATTTGGTTCACCCAATCTATATGTGGATTGAAGTCACCCATTATAACTGCTGTTCCTTTTGTGCACGCATTTCCAATTTCCTGTTTAATGCCATCCCCAACCTTACTACTACTGTTAGGTGGCCTGTACACAAATCCCACCAGCGTTTTATGCCCCTTAGTGTTACGCAGCTCTACCCATATCGATTCCACATCCTCCAGGCTAATGTCCTTCCTTTCTATTGCGTTAATCTCTTCTCTAACCAGCAACGCTATCCCACCTCCTTTTCTTTCCTGTCTATCCCTCCTGAATATTGAATATCCCTGGATGTTGAGCTCCCATCCTTGGTCACCCTGGAGCCATGTCTCTGTGATTCCAACTATATCATATTCATTAATAACTATCTGCACATTCAATTCATCCACCTTATTACAAATGCTCCTTGCATTGACACACAAATCCTTCAGGCTTGTTTTTACAACACTCTTAGCCCTGATACAATTATGTTGAAAAGTGGCCCTTTTTGATTTTTGCCCTGGATTTGCCTGCCTGCCACTTTTACTTTTCTCCTTACTACTTTTTCCTTCTGCCCTCATTTTGCACCCCCTCTGTCTCTCTGCACTTGTTCCCATCCCCCTGCCACATTAGTTTCAATCCTCCTGAACAGCAGTAGCAAACTGCTAGGTCTAGGAGGAGGGACAGCCCTCAGTGATTCCTGTGTATGCTCCCTGGAAGCCTCAAGAAATGATAATGATCATGAATCAGGCCCCAGATAGAAAAGAGAAACCAGCACAGTTTGCTCAGTGTGTCCACAGTACTACACAAATGTTTAATCTGACTCCGCAAGATTTATTCGGTCTCTGCTGCATGATTCTCTCAGCTGAGGAGGGGCGGAAATGGAAGGCAGAATTGAGATACCAAACCTATCAGGAGTTACAGGTGGGAAACCATAACGAGAATGAACAGACAGACCAGATTATTCAAGCCTTGGAAAGGGCTCTCCAGCAACCTGTAAACATCACTAAAGTACCTGAATGCAAACCTAAGCCTGGGGAATCGGGACCAGACTATTGAGAGCGATTTGTGGCCTGCTACGGCACCTTCGCAGGAGACCAAGCCTTTAATGATGGGAATCTGTCCCCCCAGTTCAATGCCCTACTGCTCCAATGCTTACCAACTAAGTTAGCCAACATGATTAAAACAAATAATATGGATTGGCCTGACAATGACCGAAATCGAATGCGACGAGCTTTGACATATCATTAGGACCCAACTTTCGAATCTCGATCAACCCCGAAGGGAACTAATATTAAAGGTGAATATGCTCAGCGGGAAGAAGGACGCGAGCGGGCTATATCTGAGGAACAGAAATGGGAACAAAAACCTACCAAGGGACAGGTGGGGACAACAACCCGTTTAGAAACTGACAAGAAGATGCTTCCAACCATGAGTACCAACCCTCAGGAAGCGCCCAATGTAATATTGCAAGTTGCTGGAAATCCAGTTCCGTTTATGATTGATATGAGGGCAACCACAACCACTCTCAATCAGGAAATAGTATCGGAAAAGGAATTCCAGCTATCAGACGCTACAATCACTCTGTCTGGGTTCGAAGGCACGGCACGTACGTATTCACGTACCCAGCCACTGCAGGTGGAATTTCAGGGGAACCAGTGTGAGGTTTCATTTACTGTCACCACCAGACGGGGGTGTAATCTCGTAGGGAGAGACTTGCTTTGTCCGTTGGAAGTCGAGATTCTATGCACGGACAAGGATATCATGCTGGAACTGCGAACAACTGATAGCTTCCTCTGACCACCCAGTGGTGGGCACTTTATCTGGACTCAGTACATTTGAACCCCTTCTGCCAGCGGCCAGCTATCATGTGACTCTGTGTTATGACCCTACGTGGTGCTCAACTGAGGAAAGCTAATATTATGTCCCCCATCTCTGGGCAATTTCAGTCCATGAAGTCAGCCCTCCTGTCCGGATCACTGTGAAAGAAGGACAGAATCTCCCATCCATTCTGCAATACCCCCTCTAGCCCGTCCGGATCACTGTGAAAGAAGGACAGACTCTCCCATCCATTCTGCAATACCCCCTCTAGCCCGTCCGGATCACTGTGAAAGAAGGACAGACTCTCCCATCCATTCTGCAATACCGCATCTAGCCTGTCCGGATCACTGTGAAAGAAGGACAGACTCTCCCATCCATTCTGCAATACCCCCTCTAGCCTGTCAGGATCACTGTGAAAGAAGGACAGACTCTCCCATCCATTCTGCAATACCCCCTCTAGCCCATCCGGATCACAGTGAAAGAAGGACAGACTCTCCCATCCATTCTGCAATACCCCATCTAGCCTGTCTGGATCACTGTGAAAGAAGGACAGACTCTCCCATCCATTCTGCAATACCCCCTCTAGCCCGTCCGGATCACAGTGAAAGAAGGACAGACTCTCTAATCCATTCCGCAATACCCCCTGTAGCCCATCCGGATCACTGTGAAAGAAGGGCAGACTCTCCCATCCATTCTGCAATACCCCCTCTAGCCTGTCCGGATCACTGTGAAAGAAGGACAGACTCTCCCATCCATTCCGCAATACCCCCTCTAGCCCATCCGGATCACTGTGAAAGAAGGACAGACTCTCCCATCCATTCTGCAATACCCCCTCTAGCCCATCCGGATCACAGTGAAAGAAGGACAGACTCTCCCATCCATTCCGCAATACCCCCTCTAGCCCGTCCGGATCACTGTGAAAGAAGGACAGACTCTCCCATCCATTCTGCAATACCCCCTCTAGCCCGTCCGGATCACTGTGAAAGAAGGACAGACTCTCCCATCCATTCTGCAATACCGCATCTAGCCTGTCCGGATCACTGTGAAAGAAGGACAGACTCTCCCATCCATTCTGCAATACCCCCTCTAGCCCGTCCGGATCACTGTGAAAGAAGGACAGACTCTCCCATCCATTCTGCAATACCCCCTCTAGCCTGTCCGGATCACTGTGAAAGAAGGACAGACTCTCCCATCCATTCTGCAATACCCCCTCTAGCCCGTCCGGATCACTGTGAAAGAAGGACAGACTCTCCCATCCATTCTGCAATACTCCCTCTAGCCCGTCCGGATCACTGTGAAAGAAGGACAGACTCTACCATCCATTCTGCAATACCCCCTCTAGCCCGTCCGGATCACTGTGAAAGTAGGACAGACTCTCACATCCATTCTGCAATACCCCCTCTAGCCCGTCCGGATCACTGTGAAAGGACAGACTCTCCCATCCATTCTGCAATACCCCCTCTAGCCCGTCCGGATCACTGTGAAAGAAGGACAGACTCTCCCATCCATTCTGCAATACCCCCTCTAGCCCGTCCGGATCACTGTGAAAGAAGGACAGACTCTCACATCCATTCTGCAATACCCCCTCTAGCCCGTCCGGATCACTGTGAAAGAAGGACAGACTCTCCCATCCATTCTGCAATACCCCCTCTAGCCCGTCCGGATCACTGTGAAAGAAGGACAGACTCTCACATCCATTCTGCAATACCCCCTCTAGCCCGTCCGGATCACTGTGAAAGGACAGACTCTCCCATCCATTCTGCAATACCCCCTCTAGCCCGTCCGGATCACTGTGAAAGAAGGACAGACTCTCCCATCCATTCTGCAATACCCCCTCCAGCCCGTCCGGATCACTGTGAAGGAAGGACAGACTCTCCCATCCATTCTGCAATACCCCCTCTAGCCCAAGGCAACGTTTTATGAGGATGGAAACTCTTTTGTGGATCAAGCAGGAAAATGATATTCTGACTATGCGATAGTGATGGACAGTGAAGTAATTGAGCAGGCCTCTTTTGAAGCAGCTGTCTCCACCCAGAAGGCTGAGCTGTTTGCTCTGACTCATGCCTGTATCCCAGCAACAGACTAAAGTGGGAACGTTTACACAGACTCCTGTTATGCATTTGGAATTGTGCATGACTACGGGGCTCTCTGGGAACATGGGGATTCCTGACTTCCTCTGGCCACCCCATTAGTAATGCCAACTTTGTAAACAACTTACACACCGCTCTACAGCTACCTCAAGTTTTGTTCTTCTCAGGGGTACGCCTCTGAGGAGGAGTGAAAACTGTGGTCCCAGATGGGGTGACAGAAAGACTCCAACATAGGTTTTTGGATCACCCCAGTGGGACAGGTTTGGGTTCCTACAGAGTTTTTACCAATATTGGTTGATTATATACATAATTGTACACCCCTGGGAAAGGAGGTAATGGTTGGTATCCTGTACCCTGCACACCGGGTATGACTCCCTTGACAGGTGGATCTTTTTCGTGTCTACAAGTTGATTTTATTGAATTGCCTAGAATACATTGCTATAGATACTGCTTAGTTATTATAGATGTGTTTAGTAGATGGATTGAAGCTATTCCAACTACCATTAATACTGCTGTGACTGTTGTGAAGGTATTATTAAGGGAAATAATTCCCAGGTACAAGCCAGAGATGCTGAGTTCAACAATGGCCCACACTTTATGGTGAAAGTAAACGAAGGGGTATGTAACAAACTAGCTATCAAGCAACAATTCCACTGTGTACACCACCCACGGGCCGCTGGCAGAGTGGAAAGAGCCAATGGCACTCTGAAGAGTAAACTAGCCAGACTAACAGCGGAGACTGGACCCACTGGGTTGAAGGTCCGACCATTAGCCCGATTCCACATGAGGGTTACCCCACAGGGGAAAACAGGGTTGTCACCAGCTGAAATCATTTCCAGACGGCTCATGAGGACACCCTGGGTACAAAGTCTCAGGATTAAAGGCAAAGTGAATAAGAATAAGGAACCTTGGTTCTCGATGGATATTGGAACTCTGATAAAGAAGAGAGAGATGTATGACATGTATAAGAAACAGGGAGCAAAGAAGGTACTTGAGGAGTATAAAAAGTGCAAACAAATACTTAAGGAAGAAATCAGGAGGGATGAAAAAAGAAATGAGGTAGTGTTGGCAGTCAAGGTGAAGGATAGTAAGAGCTTCTACAGGTATATTAATAGCAAAAGGATAGTTATGGGATAAAATTGGTCCTCTTGAAGATCAGAGCGGTTGGCTATGTATGGAACCAAAAGAAATTGGGGAGATGTTAAATGGTTTTTTTGTGTCTGAATTTACTAAGGAAACTGGCATGGAGTCAATGGAAATAAGGCAAACAAGTATTGAGGTCATGGAACCTATACAGATAGAAGAGGAGGAGGTGCTTGCTATCTTGAGGTGAGTAGATAAATCTCCAGGACCTGACAGGGTATTCCCTCGGACCTTGAAGGAGACTAGTGTTGAAATTGCAGGGGCCCTGGCAGATATATTTAAATGTCGTTATCTATGGGTGAGGTGCCAGAGGATTGGAGGATAGCTCATGTTGTTCCGTTGTTTAAAGCAGGCTCTAAAAGTAATCTAGGAAATTATAGGCTGGTAAGTTTGATGTCGGTCATGGGTAAATTATTGGAAGGAGTACTAAAAGATAGGATTGACAATTGTTTCGACAGACAGGGACTTATTACGGAGAGTCAACATGGCTTTGTGCCATGTTTAACAAATATATTAGAGAGTTTCGAGGAGGTTACAAGGAAAGTTGATGAAGGCAAGGCAGTGGATGTAGTGGACTTCAGTAAGGCCTTTGACAAGGTCCCGCATGGGAGGTTAGTTAGGAAGATTCAGTCACTAGGTATACATTGTGAGGTAGTAAATTTGATTGGGAATTGAGAATGGGAGAAGTCAGAGAGTGGTAGTGGACGATTGCTTCTCTGAGTGGAGGACTGTGACTAGTGGTGTGCCACAGGGATCAGTGCTGGGTCCATTGTTATTTGTCATCTATATCAATGATCTGGATGATAATTTGGTAAATTGGATCTGCAAATTTGTTGATGATACAAAGATTGGAGGTGTTGTGGACAGTGAGGAAGGTTTTCAAAGCTTGCAGAGGGATCTGGAACAGCTGGAAAAATGGGCTGAAAAATGGCAGATGTAGTTTAATATAGACAAGTGTGAGGTGTTGCACTTCGGAAGGAAAAACCAAGGTAGAACATACAAGGTAAATGGCAGGGCACTGAGGAGTGCACTAGAACAGAGGGATCTAGGAATACTGATAGAAAATTCCCTAAAAGTGGCATCACAGGTAGATAAGGCAGTAAAGAGAGCTTTTGGTACATTGGCCTTTATAAATCAAAGTATTGATTATAAGAGTTGGAATGTTATGGTGAGGTTGTATAACGTATTAGTGAGGCCAAATTTGGAGTATTGTGTGCAGTTTTGGTCACTTAATTACAGGAAGGATATTAATAAGGTTGAAAGAGTGCAGAGAAGGTTTACAAGGATGTTGCCGGGACTTAAGAAACTGAGTTACAAAGGTGGAATAGTTTAGAACTTCATTCTTAGGAGTGTAGAAGAATGAGGGGAGACTTGATAGAGGTATATAAAATTATGATGGGTATAGATAGAGTGAATGCAAGCAGGCTTTTTCCACTGAGGCTAGGGGAGAAAAAAACCCAGAGGACATGGGTTAAGGGTGAAGGGTGAAAAGTTTAAAGGGAATATTGCGGGGGTGGGGGGGAGCTTCTTCACAACTGGGTCTGACTGGTACTGGCATAACTGGTTCTTCTGGGCACATTCAGTCTCACTCCCAACTATTTCCCACCTTCCTTTGTACAGGTATGTAATGTCTAAAGGACTGGTGTTTGAGTAAATGGGACTCACCAAACTTTCTCCTGACTGACTCACTGGAATCTCCTAGTCAGATGGGTTCTCTCCGGTTGATGCTCTCAATCCTCGGGCTGGTTCACTTGTTGCTGTTCCCTCGTCTTCAGTCGTGCTTTGCCTCCAGTTGGGGTTTTTCTTCCAATAAACCTCTCAGTGCAGGTCTAACTTTAACCAGAGAGATAATGAAGCACATTAACAATGAAAAGGAGAACCAAACATTTCTGCTTAATGTTACTAAGAACAAAACTCACTGAAATTTAAACACTGAAGGCAGATGTAATGACCTCAGTAAACAATATTTTATTGTCCCTCACATGTCACAAAACGATATGGGATAAGAAGGAGCCATCATTCAATCAGGAACAGAATTATGTGATTCAATCCATCTGGTCTGCCCACCACTCAACCACTCAACCAGGGCTGATTTTTATTCCAACATCATATTCCTGCCTTCCTCCTGTAACCCTGAAGCTACTCAGCAATCATCAGGATATTAATCTTCACAAATAGACCCAAATGGCAGCCTCAAACAAATTCTGCGGCAACAAATTCCACATATCAGACATCTTTTAAAAAAAAATTATTAGTTTTTCAAAACATTTTACAAAATTAAAAACCCCAAATCCCAATGAGGAGAATTAATACAGTGCTAGATTAAGCATACAATAACAATATGCTACAAAGGAAGAGACTTTAACAAAAGCACCTAAATTAAAGACAAGTGAGCTTAGTGTCCTCCCCAAGCCCCACAACACAAGGAAAAAACAACACCAGACCAACCACCACACAGTATAAAGAGTATAAGTCCGGACAGTCAAACTCCCAGACTGTGAATACACTTAGCAACAGAGGATAATAATGCCTGCTACCAGAAAAAAAAAAGAGGGAGCTGAAAGCAAGGGACCGAAAAGAAGAAAAAAAAAAGAAAAAAAAACCCTAGTCAAGAGGAAGGTTATGAAAGTACTCGATAAAAGGTCCCCAGACCTTATGGAACCTTAGATCCGAATTAAGAACTGAATAATGAATTTTTTCGAGGTCCAAGCAGGCCATAATGTCGTTAAGCCATTGATATCAGACATCTTTTGGCCAAAAAAAAATGTTCATCTCAGTTTTAAAGGGAAGCAACTTTATTCTGAGACCGTGCTGTCAGATCACAGACTCTCTGTCTAATAGAAACATCCTCTCCATGTCCACTGTATCCAGGCTTTTCAGCATTCGGTAGGTTTACTTAACCATACATCCCCACAACACTGCCACTGTCCCTCTGAACTCCATTGAGCACAGGTCCAGAACCATCAAATGCTCCTCATAAATGACGCCGATCATTCCTGAGATTATTCTTGTAAGCCTTGTTAGCAACAACTGCACTGTACACATTTCCAGGAATAACAGTCAAATCGGTTCCAGGATAATTTACAGGGAAAAGTTGCACTTCCTTTACTGTTATACTATCACTCCATTTCCAGGTTAAAACAGGTCTATTTCAGGAAATTTGTTTACAGATCCTCTCTTGAACATACCGGACCGGCCGCCGTCGCTGGGCTATGAACCTGCAGGAGTAATGTGTGGCTAAATGCCTTGCTGAAGGACACAACAGGCTGCGGGGAGCTGAGGCTCGAACCATTCTCCCCCAAGACTTCCCAGTCCCTCGGTAAAGCAGGCAGTGAAATCAAAGATCCCCACAACCTGGGACGTTCTCCTTTCTCACCCACCCCACTCCGGGAGAAGACACAACAGCCAGAAAGCTCCAGGACAAATGTGAGGAGCCTCAGGAAACGAGGAGAGTTCGGGGAAGTTAATGGGACTCAGCGACCAAAATCACACCACGTGATCTGGCGTCACAAAGCGGAGGGCGGGGCGAATCTGCGGCACACAGCCTCACGTGACCTGTCGGCGGGACTTCCATTTCAATTCTGCGGAAACAGACAGCCTGGGCTCCTGGTTTGGATCGTTCAATGCAGATTAAGTGAAGTCGACACATTTCAGACGAGCCCAGATAGTTTGGAAACAAATGAATTCCTGGCCCACCGTTCAGGGCTCACGGCCAACATCGGATCTCCCCGCTCGGGATCGGTCTCAATACTCACCGATGGGAAAGTGATATCTTCGGCCCGCAGACAGTGATCCCGACGGAAGAGACAAAAGTCTTTCCTGAACACACAGCCGACCCACTTCAGCTCTGAGCGGAGAGGATTACACCGTCCACCCGGAGACTGTGAACATGCGCGAAGAGATTGTTACATCGTCGGGAGGCGGGGCCTCGGAAACAGACACGCAGATGCTGCCCATCTGCGGTTAAATGGGAGGGGCAAACGGGATCACGTGTCAGGATTGGCGACACCCCCTCCCCACCCAGGCAGAGACTCCAGCTACTCATTAGTCTGTGGAAAGAAGCAAACTTGCCGCTCACATCACCTCTCACCTTAAATGTATTAGACATTTCAACCCCCAGGAAAAATATATCGTCTGTCCACTCGATCATTCCTCTCTTAATCTTATAAACGTCCATCCAGTCTCACCCCAGCCTGCGCCGCTCTGAAGAAAACAACACAAGTTTGTCCAGCCTCTCGTTATAGCTCATGCCCTCTAATCCAGGCAGTGTCCTGGTAAACCTCTTCTGCGCCCTCTGCAAAGCCCCGACATCCTTCCGAGAATGGGGGCGACCAGAACTGTATGAAACACTCCAGATGTAGTCTAACTAGTTTTATAAAACTGTGTTACGAACTGTGACGTTTTAGAAACGAACCAGCAGCAATGGAGTTCACACTGGAGTCTGGTTTTGATGTTAAAACCATTCTCTTTATTAGTATCTACTTATAGTATCTTAATGAAATAAAGGAAAGTTAAGTGTTATGTGTATATATGTGTAAATATAATTCCCAAACTATCGAGCGTGAGGGAACAAAGCTTAGAGTCTTGAGATGGTAAAGTAGGAAAGTTCAGTAATCCACGGAATAAATGATGGGAGAGAGATATTTGTAATCCAGGGTGAAACGTAGAGAAAAGGCCGTTACTACAAAATAACCGCCGACGACTTTCTTATCCGTTGAATCTGTCCACATACGAGTTATCAGCGAAAGTGGACCTGTCACAGGAATACCGTCTTCCAGGGGTTACCACACAACATACCCAGGCAAGGGTTAACACAAGATATTCCAAAACTCACACCTATGGATTATACGAAGTGACAGCCACACACATTCGTTGTGGTTCCGTGTACCGATGATCAACCCACTCTTGTGGGCATAGGAGAGTTCCAAGCCTCAGCTGCGACTAACTGAAGCTATCAGCTTTTCCAGTCTCTCTCTGTCTCTTTAGACTGGCCTGTCTGCAGATCGCTCTCTCTCTCTTGTGGTTCAGTCCACAGTCAGCGCTGTCAGCCTGTGACTGACGTCATAGTCCCGCCTCCTTGGAGTCTGAGATTCCTCTGATCATCGACACTGTTCAGGGTTTTTCATTTAACAGTGTACTGTCTCATACATTCGACCTACCGAGCTGCCAAGATGATCATCACTAATCAAATCTCACTGAGATTTCTCAGGTCCTGTTGAATTTATTGCCAAGTGCACAAGTACGGGAAGGTACAGGTACAGAGAAACACTGACTTGTGGCAGCATCACAGGCAAGTACATTCAGATAACACACGGAACACAAATTATACGATTCTCTGTCAGTCACAATCTGTAAATATGTTTTAAGTCATTAACGATATATAAAATACATTTTGTCATGATCAATATTAAAATGTGCATTTTGTGTCAACAACAGACTTGGAAATGTTGAATTTGATACCTGTCTCCATTCCTTCTCTAATCCACAACCAGCTCCTGTGTTTTTGTCACAATGAGGGAGAGGTTGTTTTCTTGACACCACTGTGTCGGGGTGATGACTTCTTCTCTGTCGGCTGCCTCGTTATTATTTGAGATTAGGACAGTCAGTGTAGTGTCGTCAGCAAATTTAATTAACAGATTGGAGCTGTGGGTGGCGACACAAGTCATGGGTGCACAGAGAGTAAAGGAGGGGGCCAAAGTGACAACCCTGTGGGGTATGTGTGCTGAGGGTCAGAGAGACAGAGGTGAGGGAGCCCACACTTACCACCTGCCGGCGATCTGACAGGAAGTCCAGGATCCAGCGACACAAGGCAGGGTGAAGGCCGAGGTCTCTGAGCTTCTTGTCGATACGTCACGCCTTCGTATGGCTACTGCTCTGCCCATGACTGCAAGGAACTGCAGAGAACATCAGAGAAACAAGCCTCCCCTCCATGGACTCTTCCTACACTTCCCCTGCCTCGGAAAAGCAGGACATGTACTCAAAGATCCTCACAACCTGGACATTCTTGCTGCAAACCCGCTCCCCCATCGGGGAAGAGATACAAAAGCCTTAAAGCGCGAACCACCCGGCTCAAGGACGGCTTCCTGTCTGTGGTTATAAGCCAAATGAATGATAAAATGGTCTCGGCCTCACAATGTAACTCGACGTGACCCTGCACCATATGTCTATCTGCACTGCACTTTCTCTGCAGCCATAATGCTTTGTTACAGTTATTGTTCTGTCGTATATCAGCTCAATGTACTGTTGTAATGTATCGATCTGTGGATGGTACGTCAGGCAAGATTTTCACTGTAGCTCAGTACGTGATGATAATAAACAAATTCCCTATTTTAATTATGTGGAAATATTAGACAGACTGAGCTTCTGTTCTGGATCCACAGAAGGAAACTGAACTGTTGTCATTTCTGAGGAATGCAAATAAATAGTAAAGGCTTCAATCTCACATTACGATCTGCGGTAACTGGGATCAGGTGACCGGTGGTGGGTCTCCCATATCAATATCAGAATCAGGTTTAATAGCACCGGCATATGTCATGAAATTCGTTGTCTCTGCGGCAGCAGTAGAACCCAATTCATAACCATAGATTTTAACAATTGTGATTTAATATAATATAAATATTACATAGTTAAATTATATAAATAGTACAACATGAAAAAACGATGTAATAAACTATTTTAAATGTGTGGATCTATTTGACTGACCGGGTTGTTGCTTTGGAAGTAGTGGAGTGAAGCTTAACTGAACTGCACACATTTATGAGAAGATCAGAGAAATAGAAAAGGCTAAATTCTCACATAAATGGGTCAGACACCCAGAAACATTGGCTGCACTTCAGCAGGTAAAAACAGTGGAATGAAACATGCTGAAAATATTGCAGAGAAAAAAACATATTGCCCACCACAACGAGAGGAAGTGACAGATCCGGATCTCACTGCCTTGTCTGAACGGGGAAAGATGAAGCTACACGTACACGTAGAGCAGTGACCCGCAGATGCTGCAGATCTGCAGAGAAACGTGAACAGGAAACGGGAACACGTGACCGCTTCGGTCTTCCACCCCAGACAGATGCCCAGTTACCCACTACTCCGTGGAAAGAAGCAAACTTGCCGCTCACATCTCCTCTCACCTTAAATGTATTAGACATTTCAACCCCCAGGAAAAATATATCGTCTGTCCACTCTATCTATTCCTCTCGTAATCTTATAAACGTCCATCCAGTCTCTCCCCAGCCTGCGCCGCTCTGGAGAAAACAACACAAGTTTGTCCAGCCTCTCGTTATAGCTCATGCCCTCTAATCCAGGCAGTGTCCTGGTAAACCTCTTCTGCGCCCTATTCAAAGTCCCGACATCCTTCCGAGAACGGGGGCGACCAGAACTGTATGAAACACTCCAGATGTGGTCTAACTAGTTTTATAAAACTGTTGTTACGAACTGTGACGTTTTAGAAACGAACCAACAACAATAGAGTTCACACTGGAGTCTGGTTTTGATGTTAAAACCACTTTCTTTATTAGTGTCTACTTATAAAATAGTAACTTAACGAAATAAAGGAAAGTTTACAGTGTTAAGTGTATATATGTGTAAATATAACTCCCAGACCACCGAGCGTGAGGGAACAAAGCTCAGAGTCTTGAGATGGTAAAGTAGGAAAGTTCAGTAATCCACGGAATAAATGATGGGAGAGAGATATTTGTGATCCAGGGTGAAACGTAGAGGAAAAAGCCGTTACATCAAAATAACCGTCGACGAAGTTCTTATCCGTTGAATCCGTCCAAATACGAGTTATCAGCGAAAGTGGCCTGTCACAGGAATATCGTCTTCCAGGGGTTACCACACAACATACCCAGGCAAGGGTTAACACATGATATTCCAAAATCCACTCCTATGGATTATACGAAGTGACAGCCACACACGTTCGTTGTGGTTCCGTGTACCGATGATCAACCCACTCTTGTGGGCATAGGAGAGTTCCAAGCCTCAGCTGCGACTAACTGAAGCTATCAGCGTTAACAGTCTCTCTCTCTCTCTTTAGACTGGCCGACTGCCTGTCTGCAGATCGCTCTCTCTCTCTCTTATGGTTCAGTCCACAGTCAGCGCTGTCGGCCTGTGACTGACGTCATAGTCCCGCCTCCTCACGCCGGCGCTCTTAAAGAAACAGTCACAGTACGACCGCAGGCTCGTAACAGCCGCAACATAACTTCCCGACTTTTGAACTCAATGCTTCAACTAATAAAGACAACCATGCCATTTGCCTTCTTAACCACCCGATCAATCTGTGCAGTCTCTTTCAGGGAGCGATGAACTTGGAGTCTAAGATCCCTCTGATCATCAACACTGTTCAGGGTTTTGCATTTAACAGTGTACTGTCTCATACATTCCACCTACCGAGCTGCCAAGATGATCATCACTAACCAAATCTCACTGAGATTTCTCAGGTCCTGTTGAATTTATTGCCAAGTGCACAAGTACGGGAAGGTAGAGGTACAGAGAAACACTGACTTGTGGCAGCATCACAGGCAAGTACATTCAGATAACACACGGAACACAATTTATACGACTCTCTGTCAGTAACAAACTATAAATATGTTTTATGTCATTAACAATATATAAAATACATTGTGTCATGATCAATATCAAAATGTGCATTTTGTGTCAATAACAGACTTGGAAATGTTGAATTTGGTCCCTGTCTCCATTCCCCCTATAATCCACAACCAGCTCCTTTGTTTTTGTCACAATGAGGGAGAGGTTGTTTTTTTGACCCCACTGTGTCGGGTGATGACTTCTTCTCTATACGCTGCCTCGTTATTGTTTGGGATTCGGTCGATCAATGTAGTGCCGTCAGCAAATCTAATTAGCAGATTGGAACCCGCCACTGCAGCCCCACAGTGCACTATGTACTGATTGTAAAGCTACGGAATTGCATGTGAATAGCCTCCCCTCCCCCAACTCCACTCTTTCTGCGTCACCGGCAGACTGGGACATCTCACATCTCGCTGCCTCCGCCAGGACATTAAACTGTGAACAACTGTGGTCAGGGACTGACCTCTGGGGTACTCCAAACGCTACCTCCTTCCAGTCTGAAAACGACCCACTCATCCAGACACACACCACCGGCAATTTATCGATCTCCAACGAAAAAGCCTAATCACCTACTCCTGAGCTTCAGTACCATTGCTAACTCTGA
Organism: Hemitrygon akajei; assembly: GCF_048418815.1. Classification (NCBI taxonomy): domain Eukaryota; kingdom Metazoa; phylum Chordata; class Chondrichthyes; order Myliobatiformes; family Dasyatidae; genus Hemitrygon; species Hemitrygon akajei. Next base: position 2,903,393 of record NW_027331933.1, on the reverse strand, counting down.
CTTTACCACCGTCAAATGCCAGGAGGAACATAATAATCTGAAAGTCTCTAGTCGCAGCCGTGTAAATAAAATGTGATCTCAGTAGGTGTGTGGCGCATGCTCAGAATGCGAAGGAGACAGACAAACTGAGCCAAGTCACAGACTGATAAAGGGGAGGAGTGATCCATTTTGATACAGAGAGGGAAGCAGAGAGTTTGATATTGTGCCTGATGCAGGAACTGTGGGCAGTTAGAAAATGAAATCTTGTTCCTCTAAATTGTTTTGAGATGTGACAGTGGTTTAATCAGAAGGCACCATGGAGACTAAAATTATTTCAGTTGAAATGTTGTCCTTCACCCGCTGACGTGCTTTGTAAACTTTTAACAGTGTAGAAAATTAAAACGATTTGTGTATGGGAATCTCGAACACAACAGCACGTTAGTTCCGCTCTATCTGTCAGTTCACCAGCGCTTGAACACAAAGTACACTGCAGGTGCTGTGGTCAAAGCAACACGTACAAAACGCTGGAGGAACTCAACAGGTCGGGCAGCATCCGTGTAAATGAGCAGTCAACGTTTCGGGCCGAGACCGAAGACCGAGATCTACAGCTTCGCACTGGGAGGCGGCCGTTCACCTGCTCCGTGTGTGCGAAGAGACTCATTCAGTTAACTCACCTTGTGATGCTCCGGTGAGTTCACAATAAATAGAGGCCACATTTCTGTCCGGAGTGAGCAAAGAGTTTTACTCAATCATCCCAGCTGCTGCAACACCAGCAACTTCACATCAGGGAGGAAGTTCAAATCAGCTCCGTGTTAAATGTTTAACCATCACGGTGACTGAAGGCAGCTGCAGGTTCATGAGGGACTGTTACTGTCAGATTCTGCAGTTCTTGCGGCTGCTCATCGCACCCAGGACTGAACCCTGGTCACTGAGCATTGGAGGAGTCTGTTCTGCTGATGTTAGCTTTAAACTAGACTGGTGTTTAATATTGTGGATCTGTGAAAGATAAATCAGTTCTGTATGAAATCCCATGTGTCAGGTACTTACTGTCTCTACCACACTGACTGTGCACACTAGACAGGCCACTCGGCCCATCTGGTCCCTGCCCATGTTTCTGTTCCATATCAGTATATGAAAATCTACCCCTGCCGTTCCCCTCTCACCCTCCCTGTGATGACAGGTTGCAACTAGTCACCACTCCGTGGGACGGGAGATTTCCCTTGAATTTCATAGAATCACAGAAACCTACAACATATTACCGATGCTTTGGCCCACAATGTTGTACCGACCATGTAACTTACTCTAGAAACTGCTTAGAATTACCCTACCACATAGCCCTCTATTTTCCTAAGCTCCATGTACCTATCTAAGAGTCTCTTAAAAGACCCTATTGTATCCGCCTCTATCACTGTCGCTGGCGGTGCATTCCACTCACGCACCACTCTGCTTAAAAAACTGAGCTCTGACATCTCCTCTGTATCTACTTCCAAGCAGCTTAAACCTATTCCCCCTCGTGTTAGCCGTTTCAGCCCTGGGAAAAAGCCTCTGACTATCCACACGACCAATGCCTCTCACCATCTTATACACCTGCATGAATTCCCTGCATGGTTTTCTCCGGGCTGAATAAGACGATGAGCTCACTGTGGTTGTGACGTTCTTCAGGGCTCCGGACGAAGTTGGTTAAACTCCTTCTTCCCTGCTCTTTTCAACGTTTTGGGTCATTTTCACCAATTTTAAAGGACTGTGCCTCAGGCAGCTGGGTTGTTGCAATTGTTACGTACCAGCAGCAATAAATCACTAATGGAGTCTGGTTTCGATGTCAAAACCACTATCTTCATTAGTATTGTGACGGGGTCCTGAATTACCCCTATGAACTGTGTTTTTGAAAAGAGAGAGGGAGATGTTCAACACAGGACACCTTGTTAGAGGGAGGGAGAGCTTCTGTGTTCTTACAGAGAGAGAAGGGAGGAACTGTTTGATGGACAGCTGGGGCTCAGCACGGTGAGATAAGTAGGAGGTCCGCTGATAGACCTCCAGACACATGGTTTTGGACACTGAATGATCTTTGTTGTGTCCACAGAAAAAGGTGGGCTTTGGAAGATCGATCAGGAGCATCGATCAGCGGCTCTCGCAGTGTGAAAAGGCTGTGACTGGTGGGGAGTTATTCGTGTGCCCATCCCACGCCTGGGTTAATAACTCCACCACAGAAGAACGGTCCCGTTTGTAGTGTCACAGTCGGTGACTTCCAAAGGATTTCGGAGGACGACGGGACTATCGACGGCGTCAGCTTACCTGAAGACTCAAAACACTCCCTCTCTCTCTCTCCATCACTACACGACTCAATCCCACGAACTGAACCGAACTTCACTCATCACTGTAAGACGGTATCCATTCACCCCGAGGCGTGAAGAAGCTTGGCTTTCCTATTTCCACACACACAAACACACACACACACACACACACACACACACACACACACACACACACACGATCATTGCTAACCTGTTTGATATATCTGCATTTATCTTGCTGTATCGCGTAGTTACTAATAAATAGCATTAGTTTATAGCAACACCAGACTCCACGATGTTTTCTATTTCTGCTGGTTCTTTGACCCGTCACGGGGTACGTAACAGTTTCCACTCCAAATATAAAAGATTAAATGAAATAAACAGAAGTTAACAGTGTTATGCGTATATATAGCTCCCAAACTATCAATCTTGGGAAACAATGCTTAAAGTCTTCAGACGGTAAAGTGGAAAAGTTCAGTAATCCACGGAATAAGTGAGTGAGAGGAGAGATTTGTAAATCCACACGAACTTGTGGAGAGAAGGCAATTACGAAGAATTCCACACACATTCCACGCTGGGTAAACGAAATAACAGCCGCCGAAGATCTTATCCGTCGATTAGTTCCGAAATCCACTTAGAAATATCACCAGGTGACAGTGACAGGAATATCGTCTTCAAGTGGTTACCACAGAACACCCCGATTCCGGGTAAGGGTCAACAAAAGTTGGACACTCCAGCAAATCCACACATATGGATGATACGAAGTGACAGTCACACATCCGTTGTGCACTGCGTGCCGATGATCAGATCAACCCAACCTTTTGGGCATGGAAGAGTTGCAGCCTGTGGCAGTCACACGCTGAAGTTCCAACAGCTTGTCTCCCTCTCCCTCTCCCGCTCCCTCAGGCTGCCGCAGCTTGTGTCTGACGTCACAGCCCCGCCTCACTCAGGCACTTAAAGCGACACTCACAGTAAGCGAACCTGCGGTCTCGTAACACAAAGCACCTCTAAAGTCTGACAGCAGACTAGCGAGTGAATCTTCGATGGTGCAGAGTCAGAAACCGAAGATTTGCCAGCCTGAGTCAGGGCTTTGGGGCTCCAGACAGAGATGGGGTCTAGAGTTTACGAGGAGGAGGAGGAATCAGACCAGCAGGATATGGCTACAAAAGAAAGATCAGAAACATTTGGAAACTGGTTGACCAGAAAAAAAGGTGGTTAATTTCTGCAAAATACTAGTGGAAATGAACAGATCAGGCAGAAATTTTGGAGAGGAATAAATAGAAAACGTTTAGGCAGAGCCTCTTCAGCATGCCTAGCCTGTGTACTCCGCTGCTTAGTTGCTCTCTGAATTACAGAGTTCCTCCAGCGTTTTGTGTCTGTGCGTCTCTGTATTTCCAGCAACTGCAGAATCTCCTGTGTTTTATATCTGCATTTTACTTTGGCGTTAGATACACGTTGATATCGAGTATATTGCTTATGGGAGCCGCTTTCTGTGTTAAAACAGCTGCAGATTTTTTTTTAATGATAAAAAAAATGCGGTATGGACATTGAACCGGTGCTTGCAGAAATGTTTAATGGTATCGTGGTTACCCATAGGGCCATGCGTTAAGAATTTCGCCGGCGCTGAAGCGCCAATGAACTGCGCAGGCGTCAGACTGAGGACGTCCCTGAGTTTCACGCCTGCGCGCAGTACACAGAAGGCTTTCAAACTGTCGGTTGCAGGTAAGAGCGATTCTCCGTGTTTTTATCTTAAACACCGACTTCGGGATAATTCCTTTGAATTTCTGACACCGTGACCAGCAATCCCGGGACAGTCCTGCCCTCTTCCCTCTCTCTCAGGCCCACGATCTGTACACGGACCCCGGGGAGCTTCCGGTTGACGAGGGAAAGGGAACCGATGGATCTCTCAGACAGAGCTGAGCTCCAGCTATCTAAATGAAAGGATTAGGAACTCGGAGAAAGGGAACAAAATCTTTTACATCAGCAGTTGAGAAAATCGGCATTAGTACTCTTTTCCATAGATGCTGCCTGGCCTGCTGAACTCCTCCAGTATTTTGTGTGTGTTGCTTCCTCTACCTCCTCTTGCTCTGGACTTTTCTACCGGTGAGAACATGTTTTCTCCCATTCTCTCTGGGTACGTAATGATATCAAACACCTTTGCCCTGGGCAACAAGTAGCTTTCACATCACAAATGTGCCAGACTCCAGTGAGACAGACTACTGCCCTTCCCTTCATATACATTGGCATTGCATTCACTGAGTTCACCACCGTCAGTCATTGGGGGAGGGTTCAGGGGGAATATTTATGTAGAATACAGAAACTAGTGATGCCTGTTTGCATTTTGGTGATGCAAAAGTTGTTGGAGAATTTGCAAGTGGGAAGAAGTGGAGTGATATTTGGAAATCTGACTTTTTAAAGCATAATTTAGCAAGCAAACCACATATGGACAATGTGCAAAAGCTTTGGTGAGAAAATCTTCAATTTCCTGTTAGAGGCCTGCTACATAGGTTGCGTGAGAGTGCAGATGAACTCGATCAAACCCAGAGGAGATCAAAGTTCCTATTGACAGTGATTTGCTAGCTGTGAAAATGAATACCTCTCTATATAAAATTCACTGTGCACATATTGTCACTGGGTAAAAAATGCACAGTACAAGATTTATCTGCACAGTAGTTATTACAAATTAGAGGGGAGATTATTACAAATTAGAGGGGTATTGGAGGGAAGGAGGGGAGACCTCCAGTGTCCCTGATGCCCTCACCTACAAGATGTGCATCCAGCTGCAGCTTGTAACCCTGCACTTCAATGAGCTGGAACTCGAAATGGGTGAATTCCAGATCATCCAGCAGTTGGAGGGGGTGATAGATATGACATGAAGAGAGGTGAGTTACACCCAAGGTGCAGGACACATGAAACTGGGTGAGAATCAGGAAGGGGAATGAGGTTAAATATCCATCGCAGAGTACACTTGTGGCCATTTCACACAACAACTGGTGGACCACTTTAGAAGCTGTTGGGGGAAATTACCTGGCAGAGGAAAGTCAAAAGGCTGATAGGGGATTTGTTAGTTAGAGGAACAGAACAAGAGGGGATGAATATCCTAGTGGGAAGGCTTGCTAGTCGTAGTGAACAGGGGAGGGGGTGATGTGGTTAAAATAAGTTGTAGGGGGAATGGGAGCCAGAATGACAGAGAGGGTGAATTGAATTGACTTTATTAGATACATACTTCATAAACATGAGGAGTAGAAATATTTTCCTTACATCTCCATCTAAATGTGCAATGTGTAATTTATAGTAATTTATAATAGATAGTTTGTACATAGTACAGTCAATATAACATCGAAATGCAATTGTATCAGCATGAATTAATCAGTCTGATGGCCTGGTGGAAGATGATGTCCCGGAGCCTGTTGCTCCTTTTGCTGTGGTACCGTTTCCTGGATGGTAACAGCAGGAACAGTTTGTGGATGGGGTGAATTGGGCCTGTTTGTCCCTGATATTCGTTGGGCCCTTTTTACACACCTGTCCGTGTAAATGTACTGAATCGTGGAAAGTAGATTGTGCAATGTATAATTTCCTTGTTTATATTTAGAGACATTTTTTGGTGTATAAAATGATGAGGGGTATTGAGCGTGTGAGTGGCCAGAGGAGTGTTTTTTTTCCCAGGGTTGAAATGGTTAATGCCGCTTTTCCACACTCCCATAGACCCTTTGTCCATCTCCTGAGTAAATAGATAATGGAAAAATATTTAAGATCTCCCCCATCTGCTTTGTTTCCACACGTGGATTGCCATTCTGGTCTTCCAGAGGACCAACTTTGTGCCTTGCAATCCTTTTGCTCTTAATCTATCACTAGAATCCCTGAGGATTATCCTTCACCTTTTCTGTGACAGCAACCTCATGCCATCTTTTAGCCATCCTAATTTATTTTTATATGTTCTCTTTCTTTTCTGATACTCCATAAGAAACGGACTGCCTATCCCTGTTATGCAATTCCATTTTGTGCTTTACCAGGGTCTCAATATCTCTGGCAATCCAAGTTTCCCTACAGGTTCGATCTTTACCTTTTATTCTGACAGACCCGCTCTGTACTTTCAAAATTTCGCTTTGAAGGCCTCCCATTTACCAAGCACACCTTTGCCATAAAGCAGCCTGTCCCAGTCCACAGTTGCCAGATCCTAGTGTCATAATTCCAGGTGTTGATCCATGCCCTGAACACATCCGCCTTTCCAACGCTGCTCCTTGTATTGAAATATACAGGGCTCAGCATATTCACTGCACCATGCTCAACGTTTTCATTCCTGACTTTGTCTGAGGCCTGATCAACAACTGTCTCCACAATCCCTCCACTACTTGTTCTGTTATTCAGGCTCCCATTCCCTCTGCAACTTTAGTTTAACCCTCCTTACCCCCACCTCCCACCATGCAGATCTATCACTCCTTTGGCTTTCCTCTCCCAGATCAATAAAAAGGAGGTGCATACCAGGTACAGGCAGATAGGAACAAATGAGGTACTTATGAAATACAGGAAATTCAAGTGAACACTTATGAAAGAAATAAAAGAAGACATGAGGTTGCCCCAGCAGACAAGGTGAAGGAGAATCCTCAGGGATTCTGCAGATATGTTAAGAGCAAAAAGATTGCAAGGGAAAAAAATTAATTCTCTGGAAGATCAGAATGGTAATCCATATGAAGGGATAACATAGAGTTGGGGAGATTTTTCTGGCATCCGTATTTACTCAAGAGATGAATACAGAGTCAATAGAAGTGAGGCAAAGCCGCATCAACTTCATGGACCCTGTACAGATTACAGAGGTGGCGGGGTTTGCTGTCTTGAGGCAAATTAGTGTGGATCAATCCCCAGGGCCTGAGAAGTTGTTCACAAGGACCCTGCGGAAGACAAGTGCAGAAATTATTGGGGCCTTAGCACAGATATTTAAATCATCCTTAGTGACAGGTGAGGTACTGGAGGATTGGAGGACAGACAATGTTGTTCTGCTGTTCAAGAAAGGCTGTAAAAATAAACTAGGAAATTTTACGTTGCTGAGCTCGACATCAGAACTGGGCAAGTTATTGGAATGTGTGTGCAGGAACCAAGTATATACTGTAAGTATTTGGATAGGTGTGGACTGATAAAGGATAGACAGCATGGCTCTCACCAATCTTATAGAGTCTCTCGAGGAAGTTATCAGGAAAGTGGATGAAGACAAGGCAGTTGATGTTGTCTACATGGACGTTAGCAAGGCACTTGACAAAGTGTCAGATGGGAGGTTGGTAAAGAAGGTTCAGTCACTCAGCATTGAAGATGAGACAGTAAATCGGATGAGACACTGTCTTTGGGAGAAGCCAGAGTGTGGTAGCAGATGGGTGCCTCTCTGAGTGGAGGCCTGTGACTAGTGGTTGCCACAGGGATCAGTGCTGGATCTGTTGTTGTTTGTCATGTATATCAGTCATCTGGATGATAGTGTGGTTAACTGGATCAGCAAATTTGTGGATGACACCAAGACTGGGGGTTTATCGGACTGCGAGAAGACTATCATGGCTTGCAGTGTGATCTGGACCAGATGGGAAAATGGTTTTAGAAATGGAAAATGGAATTTAATGCAGACCAGTGTCAGTTGTTGCACTTTGGTATGTCCTACCAAGGGAGGTCTTTCACAGTGACTGGTCGGGCATGGAGGAGTGTTGTGGAAGAAAAGGATCTAGGAATACAAGTCCTTAATTCGCTGAAAGTGGTATAACAGGTAGATAGGGATGGAAAGAATGATTTCAGCCCATTGCCCTTCATAAACCAAAGTACTGATAATAATAGATGGATATTATGTTGACTTCCAGAAGACATTGGTGAGGCCTAATTTGAAGTATTGTGTGCAGTTTTGGTCACCTACCTACAGGAAAGATGTAAAAGAAGTTCAGAGATTTCTGAGAAAATTCACAAGGATGTTGCCATGTCTGGAGGACTTGGGTTATAAGGAAAGATTGAACAAATCAGGACTTTATTCCTTGGAATGCAGAAGATTGAGGGGAGATTTGATTGTGATAGAGAGGCACAGATAGTGTTAATGCAAGCTGGCTTTTTCCACCAAGATTGGGTGGGATGACAACCAGAGGCCATGGGTTAAGGGTGAAAGATGAAATGTTAAGGGGAACATGAGGGGAAACTTCTTCACACAGATGGTTATCCGGCTGTGGAATGAGCAGCCAGCACAAGTGGTGCATGCGAGCTCGATTTCAACATTTAAGAGGTTTGTGTTGGTACCTGGATGGTAGAGGTGTGGGAGTGGGCTGTTTAAATAGTTCAGCACAAACTAGATGGCCCAAAGGGCCTGTTTCTGTGTTGAAATTTTCTATGATTGTGACAAGAACCTGAAATAATACAAAAATTCACTCTAACCCCTTTTGATAGCTGTGTGAACCAACCAGTCATTTCAGCAGGAATTTTTTATATGGCGTTAAAACTGTGGCACTTTAAGTTAATAATACATAAAAGAAGACCCCAGCTGCACGTCAAGAAAAAGTATTTGTGTGAGACTGTTTCAGTTACTGTGGGGCCAGGCACCCATGCATCTCAGTGGAAACAAGGAATAATACCAATGGAGAGAGTAAAACTGAGCCAAGGCACAGATTGGAGATGGCAGAAATGCCCCATTCTTATAGTGACAGGAAGAGCATCAGAGAATTGATGGTCATTCCAGATACCAGCACTGTGCCCAGTTAGAAGATGATTTCTCTGTTCAACTTTCGTTGAACCTCACCGTAACAGTGTGATACCAGATCAAACCTTGGCAACTCAAGTAATCTCATCTGAAATGTTGTCCTACACCCATTGATGGATTTTGTAAATCTTTTTACAGGTTAAAAATGAGAAGGAATTCATCTCCAGGAAGCTCAAACACGGCACACCAGTTAAGAAGTGGAGCAAGGAATCCAGTTGACCACCCTTCTTGCTCAAACTGTGGGTAGGGATTCACTCGGTCATCTGACCAACTCGCAAGCCCGTCATTTTACACAGGAGAAAGGCCTTTCACCTGCTCAGACAGTGGGAATGGATTCACTCGGTTATCACAATTGAAGGTATATCAGCAAGTTCACACTGGGCAAGGCCATTCACCTGTTCTGTGTGTGAGAAAGGGGTTCAGTCGGTCATCCCACCTGTGGTCACACCAATCAGTTCACACCACACTGGGCAGAGGCTGGTCATCTGCTGAATTTCTGGGAAAGGATTCACTCAGTCATCTGACCTAATGGCTCACCAGCGAGTTCACACTGGGGAGAAGCCATTCACCTGCTCAAAGTGTGGGAAGGAATTCACTGATCCATCCAACCTACAGAGTCACCAGCAAGTTCACACTGGGGAGTGGCCGTTCACCTGCTCAGTCTGTGGGAAAGGATTTACACAGTCATCTACCCTACTGGTACACCAGCAAGTTCACACTTGGGAGAAGCCGTTTACCTGCTCAGTCTGTGGGAAGGGATTCACTCAATCACACCACCTACAGAGTCATCAGCGAGTTCACAGTGGAGAGAGGCCGTTCACCTGCTCAGAATGTGGGAAGGGATTCACTCAGTCATCCACCCTCCAGAGTCATCACCGAGTTCACACTGGGGAGAAGCTGTTCACCTGCTCAGTCTGTGGGAAGGGATTTACTCAGTCATCCCAGCTACGGAGTCACCAGCGAGTTCACACTGGGGAGAAGCCATTTACCTGCTCAATCTGTGGGAAGGGATTCACTCGGTTAGCTAACCTACAGAATCACCTGCAAGTTCACACTGGGGAGAAGCCATTCACCTGCTCAGTCTGTGGGAAGGGATTCACTCGGTCATCCACCCTACAGGATCACCTACGAGTTCACACTGGGGAGAGGCCATTCACCTGCTCAGTCTGTGGGAAGGGATTCACTCATTTATCCAACCTACAGAGACATCAGCAAGTTCACACTGGGGAGAAGCCGTTCACCTGCTCAGTCTGTGGGAAGGGATTCACTGTGTCATCTAACCTACTGGTACATCAGCGAGTTCACACTGGGGAGAAGCCGTTCACCTGCTCAGTCTGTGGGAAGGGATTCACTCGGTTAGCTAACCTGCAGAGACACCAGCGAATTCACACTGGGGAGAGGCCATTCACCTGCTCAGAATGTGGGAAGGGATTCAATCAGTCATCCCACCTACAGAGTCATCAGCGAGTTCACAGTGGGGAGAAGCCGTTCACCTGCTCAGTCTGTGGGAAGGGATTCACTCAGTCATCCCACCTACTGGCACACCTGTCAGCTCACAATGGGGAGTGGCCATTGTTATGAATCCCTAGGTTTTGTTTGCTGTGGATTGTCATTTTAAGAGAGAGAGATTAAGAAGGCAAATCAGTCTGACTTGCAGCTTGTTTACATCACGTGCAGCTTGTTTAGTTTTAACTGAGGACACAGACACTCAGAGTCAGACGGAGATGGAGGAAAAATGGAAGGATCAAAACCAGGGAACTAGTGGCCAAGGGTCACTGTTTGGAACTTTCCTTTGCCCACAAGGGTGGGTTAATTATCGATTCACCGTACATCGAATGTGTGGTTGTCACCTTATTTGATCCATAGGAGTGGATCTGATTCGGGGTATCCTGCGGTGACCACTTATGTGTTAACCCTTGCCTGGCTGTGGTGTGGTAATTCATTTGAAGATGATACCCCTTATGACAAGACAATTCGGGTGATAATTAGTATGTGGATTTGGAAGGATGACAGATAAAATCTACAGCGACTGTTGGTCTCGTTTTACCACCATGGAACCTGTGGAATACGACATAATTGCCTTCTCTCAACATTTACCCTGGATTACAAATATCTCTCTCATCACCTATTCTGTGGTTGAACTGAACTTTCATACTTTACTCAAGACTCCAAGCCTTGTTTCCCCCGAGCTCAATAGTTTGGGAGTTATATTTATACACATTTATACACATAACACTCACGAGGAAATCTGCAGATGCTGGAAATTCAAACAACACACACAATATGCTGGTGGAACACAGCAGGCCAGGCAGCATCTATAAGGAGAAGAACTGTGGACGTTTCAGGCTGAGACCCTTCGTCAGGACTAACTGAAAGGAAAGATACTGAGAGATTTGAAAGTAGTGGGGGGAGGGGGAAATGTGAAATGATAGGAGAAGACTGAAAGCGGTGGGAAGAAGCTAAGAGCTGGAAAGGTGATTGGTGAAAATGATACAGAGCTGGAGAAGGGAAAGGAGGCCTCGGGAGAAAGAAAGGTGGGGGGGAAGCACCAGAGAGACATGGAAAACAGGCAAACAATTAAATATGTCAGTGAAGGGGTAAGAAGGGGAAGAGGGGCATTAACGGAAGTTAGAGAAGTCAATTTTCATCCCATCAGGTTGGAGGCTACCCAGCCGGTATATAAGGTGTTGTTCCTCCAACCTGAGTTTGGATTAATTTTGACAGTAGAGGAGGCCGTGGATAGACATATCAGAATGGGAATGGGACATGGAATTAAAATGTGTGGCCACTGGGGGTAGTCTGTTGCTGCTGGTTCATTTCTAAAGCGTTACGGTTTGTAACAAAATGGGGCCTGCATCTGGGATATGAACAAATTTAAGGATTGGTTTAATATCGATTTCATTGGGGAAATCCCTTTTGATTTATTTGTGTGTGGAAAACCAGCAGCAATGGATGTTGATAGATATCTGGAAGTGTGAACCTCTCAGGCGTTAGAGGACACCAGAAGGATTGAGCATTGCTAAAACGTTAATACTTGCTAAGGTGAAATTGACAATGAGGAGGGTACAGATGCAGAGGATAATAGCTGAACATTATGTATCTGAGGGTGTATTTAAAGTGGAGGAGTTGGAGTTTCCTGAAAGTAAACCTAGTGAGCTTGAGCTCCAGTACAAGTTAGAAAAATTGAAGATGGAGGCTCCGGAAAGGCAGAGGCAGTTTCAGGCTGGAGAGGCAGAAAAGCAGAAAGAAAATTCTCTTACAAAGTGTAATTAAGGGGAAGGCTTAGCAAGCCTATTCTGCTTTGACAGTTGCTGAAGCAGCTTATGATTTATTTATTTATGCTACACCAATCGTCGCCACTGGGCTATCAATGTGCAGGAGCAGTGTGTAATTCAGTGCTTTGCTCAAGGACACACACGCTGCCTCGGCTGAGGCTCGAACTCATGACTTTCAGATCGCGAGTTCAACACCTTAACCACATGACCACGCACCACACATTATGACATAGTGAAACAGGCTGTGCTCAAAGCTTACGAGTTGGTCCCAGAAGCAGACAGGCAAAAGTTTAGAAATTTGAAGAAATCTGTGAATTTGCTTATGAGAAATTTGTGTGTTTTGACCGCTGGTGCACATCTGAACATGTAAATGCTGATTTTAACAGCTTGAAAGAGTTGGTTTTAATTGAAGAATTCAAAAAGTGCGTTCCTGATGACATAAAGACGTATTTAGATGGAAATGATGCTGCCACTATGCAGGAATCTGCTGGATTAGCAGATCAGTTTGCTTTAACTCACAAAGTTATGTTTACCCTGAATAAGAGTTTCCAAAAGGCACTTGTCAAGTTGTGGGTAAACCTAATGAGCTCACCCCAGTGGCCTGTACCTGCATTCGGTGAACCCTTTTCCAAAGTTATAGTGGATTGTGTTGGCCCATTGCCAAAAACTAAAGCTGGCCATCGGTATCTGCTAACTATTATGTGTACTGCATCCAGATTCCCAGACGCAATACCTCTCAGAAATATTAAAGCTAAAACTGTGGCGAAGGCTCTTACCAAGATTTTCACATTATTCGATTTGCCTAAAGAAATCCAGTCTGATCAAGGATGTAATTTTACATCTGGATTATTCCAGCAGGTAGTTTCTGAACTGGGAGCAGAACAAATTGCATCATCTGCGTACCATACAGAATCACAAGGGGCTTTAGAAAGATTTCATTCTACCCTCAAAACAATGATTAAGACATATTGTGTTGGAAATGGAAAACACTGGGATGAAGGAATACATTTGCTTTTGTCCACAGAAAGAGAGTCAGTACAGGAATCACTGGGCTTTACTCCCAGTTGTGCTGTGAGGATTACATTCCTTGACTTCTCTAGTGCCTTTAACACCATCCAGCCCAAGATCTTAAGGCACAAACTAACGGAGATGGGAGTAGACTCTCACATGGTGGATTGGATAGTGGACTACTTGACAGATAGACCTCAGTATGTGCGGTTGGGAGACTGTAGGTCTGACACGGTGGTCAGCAGCACAGGAGCGCCGCAGGGAACCGTACTCTCTCCGGTCCTGTTCACCCTGTACACATCAGACTTCCAATATAACTCGGAGTCCTGCCATGTGCAGAAGTTCGCTGATGACACGGCCATAGTGGGGTGTGTCAGGAATGGACAGGAGGAGGAGTATAGGAAACTGATACAGGACTTTGTGATATGGTGCAACTCAAACTACCTGCGTCTCAATATCACCAAGACCAAGGAGATGGTGGTGGACTTTAGGAGATCTAGGCCTCATATGGAGCCAGTGATTATTAATGGAGAATGTGTGGAGCAGGTTAAGACCTACAAGTATCTGGGAGTACAGTTAGACGAGAAGCTAGACTGGACTGCCAACACAGATGCCTTGTGCAGGAAGGCACAGAGTCGACTGTACTTCCTAAGAAGGTTGGCGTCATTCAATGTCTGTAGTGAGATGCTGAAGATGTTCTATAGGTCAGTTGTGGAGAGCGCCCTCTTCTTTGTGGTGGCGTGTTGGGGAGGAAGCATTAAGAAGAGGGACGCCTCACGTCTTAATAAGCTGGTAAGGAAAGCGGGCTCTGTCGTGGGCAAAGTACTGGAGAGTTTAACATTGGTAGCTGAGCGAAGGGCGCTGAGTAGGCTACGGTCAATTATGGATAACTCTGAACATCCTCTACATAGCACCATCCAGAGACAGAGAAGCAGTTTCTGCGACAGGTTACTATCGATACAATGCTCCTCAGACAGGATGAAGAGGTCAATACTCCCCAATGCCATTAGGCTTTACAATTCTACCGCCAGGACTTAAGAACTTTTTAAAAGCTATTATTAATGCTTTTTGAGATAGTGATTTAGATGCATATCATATTTTTTACTGAGTTAAGTATTGTATGTAATTAGTTTTGCTACAACAAGTGTATGGGACATTGGAAAAAAAGTTGAATTTCCCCATGGGGATGAATAAGGTACCTATCTATCTATTTGAACTTGTATTTGGTCGCAGAGTGACCTTTGACCTTGTTAAAAGGAATGGTGGATTGATGTTAACTCGTTAGACTATGATTTGAAGTTCAAAAATAAAGTACACCAAGCCTGTAGTCTAGCGAGACAAAACTTAAAGATTTCTCAAGACAAAATGAAGTGTTGGTTTGATAAGCGGGCTTGCGAATGAAAATACCAGGTGGTAGATAAGCTGCTTGCTTTATGTTGACAAATCCACTTCAGGCGAAATTCAATAGACTGTATGAAATAGTCTCCCAAAATAATGATGTGAATTATGTTAGTAAAACACCCAGCTGACTTGTACACATAAATATGATAAAGCATTTTTTGACAGGCAGGTACCATCTGTGTGTGTTGTTGTCAAAACAAATGAAACTGGCAACCCTGAGAATGAAACAATTGACTCGTCTGAGACTTTTCAGAAGCCAAACATGGTCCCAGTTAGGCTAATGAACTCGGTGGTTCCAGAAAATATTGATAACAAGTTGTCTCATCTGCAGCCAAAGCAACAACAACAGCTGAAGGAATTAATTCTGAAGTTTAAAGATTTATTTCCCGATGTTCCCAAGCAAACCACGGTCATAGTACATGATGTATATGTTGGTCAAGCCAAACTGATTAAACAACACCCATATTGCATGAACGTAGAAAAGTGTAAATTGGCTGACCAGGGAATTGAGTATTTGCTGGAGAATGGTATTATTAGGCCTTCAAAATGAGATTGGAGTCACCCTGCATTATTGTGCCCAAACCTGATGGTATTGTTAGATTTTGCACTGATTATAGAAAGGTAAATGCAGTAACAAAAACAGATGCCTATCCTATCCCTAGAGTGGATCATTGCATCGATAAGGCTGGAAAAGCTAATTTCTTACAAAGATTAATCTGTTGAAAGGGTATTGGTGTGTTCCATTGATGGACAGAGGTAGAGAAATTTCTGCATTTGTGACACCATCTGGGTTGTATGAATACAATGTTTTGCCTTTTGGAAGGAAAAATGCTCCAGGAACATCCCAGAGAATGATTGATTTTGTAATTCGAGGGTTAGAACACACAGATACCTATAATGATGACTTAGTTACAGGGAGTGGCACTTGGGAAGAGCATATCTCTGCAGTAGAAAAGCTATTTGACAGGCTTTCCTAGGACAACCTTACAGTTAACTTGGCTAAGAGTGAATTTGGCCATGCCAGTGTGACCTGTCCTGGCTATGTTGTTGGTCAAAGCAAGTTGGGTCCTGTTCGGGCAAAAGTCCAGGCAATTTCTCAAGTTCCTATTCTGACTGCTAAGAAGGCTCTTAGAAGGTTTTTGGGAATGGATGGATATTGTAGTACGTTCTGTAAGAACTTTGCAAATATCGCTCTTCCTCTGACCATTCTCCTGAAGAAGGGTGAAAAGTTTGTTTGGACTGAGCCTTCTCAGAAGGCATTTGATTGATTGTTATCAGTATTTCGGGTTAGGCCAATCAATGTAGTGTTGTCAGCAAATTTAAATAGCAGATTGGAGCTGTGGGTGGCAACACAAGTCATGGGTGCACAGAAAGTAAAGGAGGGGGCCAAAGTGACAACCCTGTGGGGTATGTGTGCTGAGGGTCAGAGAGACAGAGGAGATGGAGCCCACTCTTACCACCTGCCGGCGATCTGACAGGAAGTCCAGGATCCAGCTACACAAGGCAGGGTGAAGGCCGAGGTCTTTGAGCTCCTTGTCGATACTTCACGCCTTCGTATGGCTACTGCTCTGCCCATGACTGCAAGGAACTGCAGAGAACTTTGGAGAGCAGAGAACCTCAGAGAAACAAGCCTCCACTCCATGGACTCTTCCTACACTTCTCCTCCCTCGGAAAAGCAGGCCATGTACTCAGAGATCCTCACAACCTGGACATTCTTGCTGCAAACCCGCTCCCCCATCGGGGAAGAGATACAAAAGCCTTAAAGCGCGTAACACCAGGCTAAAGGATGGCTTCCTGTCTGCAGTTATAAGCCAAATGAATGATAAAATGGACTCGGCCTCACAATGTAACTCGACGTGACCCTGCACCATATGTCTATCTGCACTGCACTTTTCTACAGCCTTAATGCTTTGTTACAGTTATTGTTTTGTCGTATATCAGCTCAATATACTGTTGTAATGTATCTGTCTGTGTGGATGGTACGTCAGGCAAGATTTCCACTGTAGCTCAGTACATGATGATAATAAACAAATTCCCCATTTTAATTGTGTGGAAATATTAGACAGACTGAGCTTCTGCTCTGGAACCACAGAAGGAAACTGAACTGTTGTCATTTCTGTGGAAAGCAAATATATGGAAAATGCTTTAATCTCACATTACGATCTGTGGTAACTGGGATCAGGTGACCGGTGGTGGGTCTCCCATATCAATATCAGAATCAGGTTTAATAGCACCGGCATGTGACATGAAATTCGTTGTTTCTGCGATAGCAGTAGAACCTAATTCTTAACAATGGATTTTAACAATTGTGATTTAAAATAAGAATATACATATATAGTACAAAAATAGAAAAAAAAAGATATAATAAACTATCTTAATTGTGTGAAACTATTTGACTGGGTTGTTGCTTTGGAAATTCTGAGGTGAAGCTGAACTAAACTTTACACATTTATGAGAAGCTCAGATAAATAGAAAAGGCTAAATTCTCACATAAATGGGTCAGACACCCAGAAACATCGGCTGCACTTCAGCGCCTCAAAACAGTGGAATGAAACATGCAGAAACTATTGCAGAGAAAAAGACATTGTCCACCCACAACCAGAGGACGTGACAGATCCGGATCTCACTGCCTTGTCTGAACGGGGAAAGATGAAGCTACACGTACACGTAGAGCAGTGACCCGCAGATGCTGCAGATCTGCAGAAAAACGTGAACAGGAAACGGGATCAGGTGACGGGTGGAGGGACTCCCTCCTGAACCGGTGACTCTGCTCCTCTCCCCTCACACACTGCCCGACCCATCCACCACATTCCCCACATTATTCCATATTTACCCCAGATACATGATTATTTTTCCACACCATATCTTCCCCGATCCCTTTCCCTCCACCTTCAGGTCACAGAGTCACCGGCTCAATTCCCATCCCGGTCCAAAACATAATTCAGACCCAAACAGAAAATGTTCACGTTTCATTTAAATCAGTTTTGTGTTTATAAACACTAATTTCTATTCACATTCCTCCGGAGCCTTGCTGGAAAGGAACACTGAAACATCAAGTGAGAAACAGCAGGAAGAGGCTATTCAGCCCCTCTAACCATCAGCAAGGTGGCGGCTGCTCTCCCATCTCAGTCACAAACGCCCCAACTTCACTCACAATGTAACTCGACGTGACCCTGCACCATATGTCTATCCGCACTGCACTTTTCTGCAGCCTTAATGCTTTGTTACAGTTATTGTTTTGTCGTATATCAGCTCAATATACTGTTGTAATGTATCTGTCTGTGTGGATGGTATTTGCTTTCCACAGAAATGACAACAGTTCAGTTTCCTTCTGTGGTTCCAGAGCAGAAGCTCAGTCTGTCTAATATTTCCACACAATTAAAATGGGGAAATGGAAATAAATCAGAAAGCGGACATTTACTTTGAGGTTTTCTCTGCTCTGAGGAGGCGGTCGGCGCTCGAGCGGGAGACGGCCTCAGCGGGGTAACGCCCACTCGGCTTGTCCGCCTCCACGAATGGTTGTAACCGGTGATTGACATCGCTTCGCACCAATGGGAATAGCGCAGCTTCTGAATCCTCTGTTGACAGGGGTGCGGGAGGGGCTGGTCACGTGATTATTAGCCCAGCCGTTAAACCGATAAAGCTCGAGCACAGCAGCGCGTGAGTGACGTAAGATACCGCGCACGTGAGGGCAGATCCCAGTGGGGGAGCCCATGTGTGACGTCAGGCGCGTGTGGGGAGGAGCTGTGTGACGTCATCTGTGGGAGAGGGCTGGCATTTTAAAGCACCTTAATGGACTTTTCAGTGGGACAACAACATTAATCACGGGTTTCATCACTGAATCCAGTGTTGTGGGATTTAAAGTCCCCTGTTATGTGTCCGGCTGTGCCGTGTTGTTGGTGGAGTGGGCAGCGTGGTGTTTGTCTCGATTCGGGTCACAACACCAGAATTGCCAGCGGGGTCCACACACAGTGTATTAGTCAACAGAAAACCTCTCGTCCCTGCAGTCTTTGTCTCCTGGTGAACTCAACACCCTGACAGTGTGGACCATAGATACCCCTTCCTCTCACAGTCAGGGAATCATTCAGACAGCTGATCGCTGAGAGGAATTATATTTATTAGTCATTAAAGTTCACCCAGATTCGTTTGGACGGATTTGATGTGGAGTTCGGGGTGTCACAGTGAATGACACCGGACGGCCGAACTCTCTCCGTTGTCCAAACATCCTTCCAGGTGAGGCTACATTTCACCTGTGAAACTTCCGGAGTCGCCCATTGTGTCCGCTGCTCCTGATGCGGCCGCCTCTACATTAGTGACACCGGCTCCTCCACAGTTGTGCGGGGTAGGGTGTGTTTTTTGGGGGTTGTTGATTGGGATGCTTTTCTTCTTGATGCGGGGGGGGGGTGAGGTGGGAGTTTGATTTTTTTTCTCTGAAAGATTTTCATGCTTTTTCTTTCTTTCTTGGCTCTCTGGAGAAGAAAAAAAAAACTTGCAGTTGTTTATGGATACCTGATTTGATAATAAATTAACCGTTGAACTCTCCGCTCCGAGCAGGACTTCCCGGTGTCCAAGCATTTTCATTCCGATGCCCATTCCAGTTCCGACATGTCAACCCATCGTGTCCTCTTGTGCCAAGATGAGGCCACCCTCAGGGTCCAGGATCAGCACCTCATATTCCGTCTGGGTACCCCCTTCCCCAACTTGATAGCATAAGTATCGATTTCTCCTTCCTGTGAACAAACTTCCCTCACACCCCTCCCTCCCTCTCTTCCTCTCTGACTTTTCACGTCCTCTCACCTGCGTATCACTTCTCTCTGGGTCCACTGCTCCATCCCTTTCTCCTATTCTCCACTCTCCTCTCCTATTAGACTCTATTTTCTTCTGCTCTTGAGCTTTCCCACCTACCTGGCTTCACTTATCACCTTCCAACGAGACATTTCCTCGCCCGCCCCGATTTTTTTCATTCCATCTCAGTCCTGAAGGAGGGTTCAACTGGAAACGTCGACTTTACGATAGATGCTGCCCGGCCTACTGAGTTCTGCCAGCATTTTGTTTGTGTTGCTCTGAATTTCCAGCATCTGCGGACTTCGTCGTGTTTGTGATTTACCTCTCCGTTGTCCCTCCCGCCTCCGGCCAGTGGTGGCGCTGCATGGACCTCCAGAGACTGGTGGCGCTGCATGGACCTCCAGAGACTGGTGGCGCTGCATGGACCTCCGGCCACCGGTGGCGCTGTGCGTACCTCCGGCCACCGGGGACTATGTGCGTACCTCCGGCCACCGGGGACTATGTGCAGACCTCCCGGCACCGGCGACTATGTGCGTACCTCCGGCCACCGGTGGTGCTGCGGAGAACCTCCTGATAAACGCATGCGGTTTGCTCACTGCATCTGTTGTTGGCGTTTCTCCGATTCGAGCGGGGGTGAGTCGGAGTTCATCCTGAGATTGTGTGAATCTTGGCCGGTTGCATTGAGACCTGCGGCTGGAGCTGTACGAGGGGTGATTGATAAGTTCGTGGCCGAAGTTAGACGGGAACCCGTGGTGCTGCGGAGAACCTCCTGCTAAACGCATGCGGTTTGCTCACTGCATCTATCGAGCGGGGGTGAGTCGGAGTTGATCCCGAGATTGTGTGAATCTGGGCCGGTTGCATTGAGCTCTGCGGCTGGAGCAGGGGTGCATTGCCAATTTTTTGCTGCCGGAGCTGTACGAGGGGTGATTGATAAGTTCGTGGCCAAAGTTAGAAGGCCTGAAGTGATACAGCTCTCGGTACCTGCACGTGTAGTTCAACTCTTTGATTGATTATGCAGAAAGTTTGAAATTAATAACTTTTGTGGTCTTTCTGTTTCAGATAATTGAAAATAGCTAGGTTTTGTAAACACGAGGAAATCTGCAGATGCTGGAAAGGTTTTGTAAAATTGACTTCTTCCACCTTCAGCCACGAACGTATCAATCACCCCTTGTATCTCACACCCAATTTTTGTACCTGCTCATTTCATGTGCTGAACAATTTCCTTGCCCCATTCACGTAACATATATGTAATGAGCAGGTACACAAGTTCGGCGTCACGCACTCACAGACACACGTGTGTGTGTGTGTATACAAATATATGAGAATATGGCTTTTTATAATGTCTTGCACCAAGATGAAAGAAATATATATGAATTCCAGAGCTCCACAGAAATATAGTGATAGTTAAGACATAAGTTAAGATTATAGCCAATCACAACATTTCAGTATATAACTGGTACAATAAAACATATAATACTTGATTTAATAATATGACAAAGTAGCGCACGGTTGCATTCACTAATTATCACAAAATATAATTATCAAGCAAGTTAACGTTGTTTGCTTAGGGTTGTTTGTGAGATAAATTTAGTTTTGTATTAGCAAGTAATCCACGGATCACCACAGTCACAGCTCCTGGATTTCACCAAAAACAATCAAATATTCTATCCTAATGTTATTAGTGGTATTTTCCCCACCAGCCACCAACCCCTCTCCCCAACCCCCACTTCTGTAAGTTTCCCTCTATTTAATATGCGGCCGCTGTTAAATTCCCCGCTTGTATATTTTGACTGTTTTTTACAGAGGTGCTGGAGTGGCGTTCCGGTGAGCTCCGGCAGCACTGCACCCCTGTTAGATCCAAGTAAAATGGACCCGGGGATCAAGCTGCCCAGGTTTATGAAGTGTTGAGTGAGTATTTCTGGTTTGGGATCAGATGTTTGTTTCTGGAGTTCCTTTGGAAGCAATGACTGCCAGTCTGAGGAGGGAATGAATTCCCATTCCATCCCTCACAAGGAGAGGCTGTGAGTAAATGGGCTGTTCTGTGTTTGAACCATTAGAAATAAACCTGGGGGGGGGGGGGGGGAGTGTTCAGTGTTCGGACTGTGTTTGGAAATTCCTCCTCACTGTTGCCTGTCTGTCAGACAGTGGAAATCAAACAGAAACTCAAGTTGCTGGAGATCTGCACTAAAAATGAAAAATTCTGAATCCATTCTGACAAAAGGTTGTGAACCTGAATCCTTAAATTAGTTGCTCTCCCCACAGCAGTTCCTTACCTGTTGAGCGATTCTGGTGATTCCAGTTTCTTTTTTTTACATTCACTCTGGAATGGTTTAAATTTCCTGATTGTCTGTTGTACTTGGGAATGAGTTCAGTGCAGTTGTTGCGAACAAGGTTCACATGAATAATTTCAGGGATGATCGGCTTTATGTTTGAGGAGCATTTGATGGTTATGGGGCTGTGCTCACTGGAGTTCAGACAGGGATGAAAGGGGACGGGGTGGTTAAGTAAACCTACCGAATGCTGAAAAGCCTGGAGAGGATGTTTCCATTAGACGGGGAGTCTGTGATCTGACAGCATAGTCTCAGAATAAAGATGCTTCCCTTCAAAACTGAGATGAGAAAAATTTCTTCAGCCAAAAGATGTCTGATCTGTGGAATTTGTTGCCACAGAGGTTGGTTGAAGTTGCCATTTGGGTATATTTATGACAGATTAATATATTCATGATTGCTGAGTAGCTCAGGGTTACAGGAGGAAGACAGGAATATGGTGTTGGAATAAATCTCAGCCGTGGTTGAGTGGTGGAGCAGACTCGATGGATAGAATCACCTAATTCTGTTCCTGCATCTTACATCCGACCATGACTGAACGATGACTCCTTCCTATCCCATATTGGGTTTTGTGACGTGTCAGGGACAATTACAGATTTGTTCACTGAGATCATTATATTTGTCTTCAATGCTTCGATTTCAGTGAGCAGAAATATTTTGTTCTCCTTTGCATTGTTAATGTGCTTCATTATCTCTCTGGTTAAAGTTAGACCTGCAGTGAGAGATTTATTGGAAGAAAAACCACGACTGAAGACGAGGGAACAGCAACAAGTGAACCTGCCTGAGGACTGAGAGCACCGACTGGAGAGAAACCCTTCTGACTCAGGGTTTCCATTGATTCAGTCAGGAGAAAGTCTGGTGAGTCTCATTTGCTCAAACACTGGTCCATTAGACATTACATACCTGTACAAAGGAAGGTAGGGAATAGTTGAGGTGAGACTGAATGTGCCCAGAAGTTATGTCTATCAGACCCAGTTGCATTCACTCCAGGTCTGGTGATGTATTGTCAGTATCCCAGCTCTTTAAACTCACACACATTCCCTCAGTGTTTGCTCATTTGAAGAACTTGCATCTTCTGAAGTAGCTTTTGGTCGGTTCTGAGGTTGGAGAGGGAAAGAGGGGTGTCTATATTTACTATCTTGCAAAAAGAAGTAATTGTTTGAAATTACTTGCTGCAAGCTCACTACCCATACCCTGTACGTACTCAACCAGATTATTGACCTCGATGACAAATAGCAATGGGTGTTACCCTGGGGAGCTCCAGGAGGCACGGGCCTTGACTCCAGTAAACTGCCTCTCGTCATCACCATCTGCTTCCCACCATCGAGCTGTTCCCAGACTCTAGGCTCTGTGACAAACACAATGTTAACAGCAAGATTAGACAGTGATTAATATAAAGAGAGATTTGTTGCTTCCTGAAAGCTGTCTGATGCAATGTACCAGATCTTCGTTTGCTTACAACTTAATCTGCCATAGGACCCATCCTCCCAGGTCACACTGTGTCCGATAACCCACATCCCCAACGTCCTTCCACTCCACCAGTAGCCCCACAACTTCCCCACCAATTACCCCACACCCGTACACGTAAACAGATCCACGTCACTGGCATCCACTCTCACAGCTTGAGGAACCAGAACTAACTGATCCTACATTCCCGGCACAGACTGTGCAGCTGTCCGGCTCGGTCCCGGCCCTTTTTCACTGTAACCGCCCTTCGAGTTACGTAAACCCGAGATCAGCCGCTTCCTCATCGCTGCCCAAGCAGGCTCAGAGTTTGTTAAGGAGCCTCACGTGAGGTATTTTGTCAAAGGTCTGAAAATCCAAGTACACAATAGCAACCAATTCTCCTTTGTCTGCCCTGCTTATTATTTCTCAAAGCATTCCGACAAATTTATCAGGCAAGATCTTCCCTTGAGGGAACAATGCTGACTCCGACCTATTTTATCATGTGCCTCCAAGTGTCCCGAACTCACATCCTTAACAATCGACTCCAACATCTTCCCAACCACTGTCAGACTTAGTGGCCTATAGTTTCCTTTCTTCTGCCTCTCTCCCTTCTTGAAGTGTGGAGTGACATTTGCAATTTCCCAGCCTTCAGATCTTCAGTTTCCAAAGACCCTTCTGTACAGATCCCACCTTCCCTGGAAGACAGCCATGGATCCAAAAATCTTACCCCTCCCCTTCCCTTCCCCCTCCACATGCCTGATGTCATGCATGGATTTGCTACACAGGGGTCTGACGCCACGTGTGCAGTTCCTTACGTCTGCGGGTTTGTTTCTCATGGTTGTGCAGTTTAATCTTTCTTCCGTTCAGGCAAGGGAGTGAGATCCAGATCTGTCACGTCCTCTCATTGTGGGTGGGCATCTTTTATCATTGACTCTATTCCAGTGTTACAAATTGCCAAAGTGCAACCAATGTTTCGAGGTATATAGCCCGATTAATGCAAGAAGGAAGCCTTTTCTGTTTTTCCAGGCTTCTCAAACATTTGTACTCTTCAGTGAAATCTCCCTCCAGAAGTTACAGCCGAGAAGCTCAGTCTTTCTAATATTTCCACACAATTAATGTGGGGAATCGTTTATTATTGTCACGCACCGAGGTTTAGTGAAAATCTTGTCTTGCATACTATCCTTTCAGATCAACACATTACAACAGCAGATTATGTTACGTACCCCGTAACTGGGTGTCTGACCAGCAAAGATAGAAGTATCCGTTGGAGTCTGTTGGTACTATTATCAAAAGTGTTTATTAATAAAATAAGCAAATCAAAACCAATAATGCAAATATATAGATAATACAAGTTAGCAATAATAAACCTAAAAACTGTGTGTATAATAATAATCAATAATAAACAAGCTCTATCATTGTCTAGGGTATAATGAATTGTCATGGAAAAGTATAAAGTTCAGTTCAGTTCACACGGGCTGAGGTAGTTGTTGGTTCCTGTGTTTTAATCGTTGGAGGGAGAGAGAGAGCGAACAAACAGTGACAGCTATTGTCAGGCAAACCTTCCTTCACACGTTCTTGATCTGTCATTCTGTTGTTGCGTTGGTCATCCGGTTATGACCTCCTCTGTTCTTCTGCTAGACCGTTCTTCTGTGGTGGACTCGTCACTCTGGCATGAGTGGACACACACACAAGCCCCCACCGGCCCTGCTGTAACACTGTGAGCTTTACTGACCGATCCTTTGTTCGGTCTCCGATGCCCCACACCTTCACGTTGGTTCCAACACTCAAACAGTGCTCACTAGTATGTCTCCTGGTGTGTCTGAGGGGTGTCTCCCCAGTCCTCACTTTTATCCCTACTCACGGGGTATCAGTTGTCAATCAGTTTTGAATGGTTTAGCCCATCAAACCAGCCCACTCCGGCTGTCCACTGAGGAATTTTAATGAACAGAATGGTACCACGTAAAGAGCCCTCTCCGGAGCCATAAGTCTGTCAGGAGTCATAATGTGGTGGGTCAGCAAGTCTCCCTCTCCCGGTGTTATCTCTCTCTTATCTGTAACAAATGTTCCAGTCCTAGTCTGTTTTCCTTGGTCTCCTTTTCTCTCTCATGATCACCATAGCAACAGTAACGGTTTGTGATTCTCCCGGGGGTGGGGGGACATGGGCAACTCTGCACCCTTCTGCCCATCAGAGTTGTTCATCCTTCGTAACAATTATGGTAAAACATTAACAGAGTGTAACAGAGTATTATGGTTACAGAGAAAATCCACTGCAGGTAGACATATGGTGCAAGGTCACATCGAGTTACATTGTGAAGTCAAGCGTCCGTCTTATAACGCTGAGGAATATTCAGTTTGCTTGTAACAGCAGAATGCAAAATGTCCCTAGGCTGGTGGTACATTTTCTGTTTTTATGTTTTCATTGATCTTGGACTCGATTGGTGGTTGAGAATTGAGAATGTCTGGTCTGGAGTTCTGTGAATCTTTAATTACGTTGCCTGATTTACTGAGGCAGCAGGAAGTATAGAGCGAGTCCATGGAGGGGAGGCTTGTTTCCATGACGTGCTCAGCTGTGTCCGCAGTTCTCTGCTATTTCTTCAATTCAAAAGAAGAGAGTAGCCGTACAAAGGTGTGATATATCCGGATGGGATACTCTTTATGGTGTAAACTTAAATTCGCTGGACCAATAACCACATCACAAACAGTTCTTTACTTTATCCTTATGACCAGTTTATTTGTTTGAAGTCAGCCGGTGAGAAGCTCGGAGCCAAGCATCAGAGAGACAGAATTCCTCTCCTTCCGGTGGCTCGTGACGAACCTTTGTCTAACAAAGGTACAAGTTATAGAACTAGCGAAACAAAGAGCACTTTAGTTCAACTGGTATTCCCAGCAAGTCTGTTGGAGCAAAACTTAATTTCTTAGATAAGAGAGTCCACTGAATCAGGGTTTTAATTACAAACGAATGTTCTGTCCAATTCTTAACAGTTATTCTCCTTTGTTAGAGAAAGGATGGAACTTAGTTCAATTCGTGTCTCATGAGAACTCAACTCTACATTACATTCCCAAGAGACATCTGTGAGTCGTTAATCTAAACAAGTTTCAAGCAGATTCCTCAGTGAAGGACAAAACAGAAATTTGCACACTAGCCGGAACAGAGCACACATACGTTTGCACTTAATTTTAACCCGTTATTTACAAGAGTCCAAGAATCATTTCTTATGTCCCCAATAACCCTTAAAACTTCATCATTCCTCTTTTTTATTATTACATGATAACCTTTCAGAACAGAAAATCTCTCAGATTGCGTTATACCCCTTCGTTGGCTATTCCAATGGGGGTGATCCTGAGGCTGAGCCAGGATCCCCAAGTATGGCACAAGGTCGGCCAAGTAGCAACAGCCACTCCAACCCTCGTCCCGCCCTCGAGAACCCGTCTGGTCCCGTGTGGTTCCATGTCGCTGCCCTGTTCTGTCTCCCGGCAGCCAGGGGTAGGCCCCATTTCCACAAACCCAATAAGTTCAGTTTCGTGGTCCAGCGGTATCATAAGTTTGATTCTCGGTACAGTTACAACTTCCCACTTGATAGGGTGCACTCTCATTCTGGTTACACCAACAAGTAGTACTAACCACTGCTGGAGATGTAACTCTTATCCCCGGCCATAGCTTGGAGGGGTCTTGTGGAGGAGATCTACGACTCCAACCCTCAAAGCAACACCATCCCCAGTCTCGCCTTCTAGACCTGGATATGGTGCAATTGACAATGCTACCATTACGGCTATCAGAAAACACCAGAACTGAATTTACTTCGCTAGTATTCAGGGGCACTACTGACATGGGGATCACAGTCTGACCATGTTGGGGAATTTCATCACATACCCAACATGCTCCCTGCTCTACTTGCTTAGCGTAGGTGTGGCAGAGGGACAGAAAAGTGTTAACCTGGGGGCCTCCCGAGACAGGGGCAGGTTCCCTTAGGGTCATTAAAATCAGCATGAACCAGTACATTTTTCAGTCCTTATCAGTTCGGCCAGTAAGGTGTTTACAGTCCGTTCGACATATCCACTGGAGCTGCCCTTCCACCGTCTCTGCAGGAGGTGTTGTCAGTAGCACTTGGTAAGGTCCTTTCCACTTCGGTCCCAGCTCCTTACCATTCCAGTTCTTGAGCAGGACAAAATCTCCAGGCTCCATGGTGGAGTAGGCTGGGTGTCGTCCTCTCGATAGGCCTGTCGTACCTGTGAATGCAAGTTCTGGAGAGTCTTAGTTAATTTGCGTAAGTATTTTCCCATCTCCTCCCCCAGGGTATGCAGATCCAATGTTGCAGGTGAGCTTGCGGGGAGAAGTGGCAAAGAGGGTCGGGATCCCCGTGGGCTTCCCGTAGATAATTTCTGCAGGTGACAACCCCATCTTACTTGATGGCGTGATTCTCATATGGAATAGGGCTAAGGGTAAAGACTTCCACCAGGTCAATCCAGTTTCTTGTGTCAGTTTGGCCAACTTGTCTTTCAAAGTGCCGTCGGCTCGTCCCACTGTGCCGGCTGCTTTTGGGTGACGGGTGCCGTGGAACTGCTGTTTTATAGCAAGTTCTTTACAGACTTCCTCAGTTATTTTGGCGACAAAATGTGGCCCATTGTCCGAGCTTACCATTTCTGGAAGTCCATAGCGAGGAGTTATTTCTTTTGGCAATATTTTCACAACAGTCACAGCGGTATTATTAATTGTAGGAACAGCTACAATCCATCTGCTAAACAGATTTACTGTCACTGAGCGATACTTGTAACAATGTGATTCTATAAAATCAATTTGCAAACAAGAAACAGGTCCACCAGGCAAGAGGGTAGTTCCGGAAACACAAAGCATCCCCTTACCACCATTCATTTTGCTCTACAAGTTAAACATGCTGTGGCTTGTTTTTCAGCTGCTTTCTGGAAATCAGGGTGCCACCAAGATTGTAATAATATATTAACCATTCCCTCCTTGCCCAGGGGTGTACAGTTCTGTACATAATCTATCAAAATAGGTAAGAACACGGAGGGAACACAGACCTGTCTCGCAGGGGTCACCCATAAGTTGGTCTGAGGTTCAAGGTGGCAACCCATTTGGGACCGTAGTTTGCTCTCTCCTTCAGGGGCGTCCCCCTGGAAGTTAAGTATTTCCCCCATGTCCGGCATACCCGTCCATAGATTTTGTCTAATAGGAGCTTGCTGGGTTCCCGAGGGGACTAAAAGTGTGGGATTCAAGGCTGTCTGTTCGGCCGCTGCATCAACCCCAGCATTACCCTTAAATATCTCATCAGATTCCCCAGTGTGGGCTGCACATTGAATAATGGTCAAAACTTGAGGTAGCTGTAGAGCGGTGAGTAAGTTGTCTACAAAGGTAGCATTACTAATGGGGTGGCCAGAGGAAGTCAGGAATCCCCATGTTCCCAGAGAGCCCCGTAGTCATGTACAATTCCAAATGCATAACGGGAGTCTGTGTAAATGTTTGCACTTTAGTCTGTTGCTGGGATACAGGCACGAGTCAGAGCAAACAGCTCAGCCTTCTAGGCGGAGACAGCCGCTTCAAAAGATGCCTGCTCAAGTACAATGGCATGCAAAAGTTTGGGCACCCCGGTCAAAACTTCTGTTACTGTGAATAGTTAAACAAGTGAAAGTGGAACTGTTTCCCAAACGGCATACAGTTCAAGATGACACATTTCTTTAATATTCTAAGCAAGAGAACTTTTTTATTTCCATATTTTACAGTTTCAAAATAACAAAAAAAGGGAAAGGGCCCAAAGCAAAAGTTTGGGCACCCTGCATGGTCAGTACTTAGTAACAACTCCTTTGGCAAGTATCACATCACAGCTTGTAAGCACTTTTCGTAGCCAGCTAAGAGTCTTTCAATTCTTGTTTGGGGGATTTTCGCCCATTCTTCCTTGCAAAAGGTTTCTAGTTCTGTGAGATTCTTGGGCCATCTTGCATGCACTGCTCCTTTGAGGTCTATCCGCAGATTCTCAATAATGTTTAGGTCAGGGGACTGTGAGGGCCATGGCAAAACCTTCAGCTTTCGCCTCTTGAGGTAGTCCATTGTGGATTTTGAGGTGTGTTTAGGTTCATTATCTTGTTGTAGAAGCCATCCTTTTTTCATGTTCGGCTTTTTTACAGATGGTGTGATATTTGCTTCCAGAATTTTCTGGTATTTAATTGAATTGAATTCTTAAATTTAATTTAATTCAATTAAATTAAATTGAATATTTAATTGAATTCTTTCTTCCCTCTACCAGCAAATGTTCCCCGTGCCACTGGCTGTAACACAGGCCCAAAGCATGATCGCTCCACCCCCGTGCTTAACAGTTGGAGAGGGGTTCTTCTCATGAAATTCTGCACCCTTTTTTCTCCAAACATACCTTTGCTCATTGTGGCCAAAAAGTTCTATTTTAACTTCATCAGTCCAGAGGACTTGTTTCCAAAATGCATCCGGCTTGTTTAGATGTTCCTTTGAACCTTTTGAACAGAACTCTGAGCTCTTTGGCTTTAACCCAAACAGTGGTATGGGGAACCACCAGTCCTGTCTGTCGCCAAAGGAAATGTGGAACTTCAGCCAGTAATGCACTGCCCTCTCTTCCTTCATCCACATCCAATCACCGTGACTGTCCCTCGAGGGGTGCATAATATTGGCTTTCCTCAGTGACGCACCCCGCAGGGTCATAGCACAGAGTCACATGAGAGTCGGCTGCTGGCAGAAGTGGTTCTGTCTGTTCATTGTCATTATGGTTTCTCGCCTGTAACTCCTGATAGGTTTGGTATCTCAATTCTGCCTTCCATTTCCGCCCCTCATCAGCTGAGAGAATCACACAGCAGAGACCGAATAAATCTTGTAGAGTCACATTAAACATTTGTGTAGTACTGTGGACATACTGAGCAAATTGTGCTGGTTTTTCTTTTCTATCTGGGGCCTGATTCATGATCATTATCATTTCTTGAGGCTTCCAGGGAGCATACACAGGAATCACTGAGGGCTGTCCCTCCTCTTAGTCCTAGGGGGAGCATTTGCTACTGCTGTTCAGGAGGATTTAAACTAATGTGGCAGGGGGATGGGAACAAGTGCAGAGAGACAGAGGGGTGCAAAATGAGAGTAGAAGCAAAAAGTAGTAAGGTGAAAAGTAAAAGTGGCAGGCAGTCAAATCCAGGGCAAAAATCAAAAAGGGCCACTTTTCAACATAATTGTATAAGGGCTAAGAGTGTTGTAAAAACAAGCCTGAAGGCTTTGTGTGTCAATGCAAGGAGCATTTGTAATAAGGTGGATGAATTGAATGTGCAGATAGTTATTAATGAATATGATATAGTTGGAATCACAGAGACATGGCTCCAGGGTGACCAAGGATGGGAGCTCAACATCCAGGGATATTCAATATTCAGGAGGGATAGACAGGAAAGAAAAGGAGGTAGGATAGCGTTGCTGGTTAGGGAAGAGATTAACGCAATAGAAAGGAAGGACATTAGCCTGGAGGATGTAGAATCGATATGGGTAGAGCTGTGTAACACTAAGGGGCATAAAACGCTGGTGGGATTTGTGTACAGGCCACCTAACAGTAGTAGTGAGGTTGGGGATGACATTAAACAGGAAATTAGAAATGCGTGCAAAAAAGGAACGGCAGTTATAATGGGTGACTTCAATCTACATATACATTGGGTGAACCAAATTGGTAAGGGTGCTGAGGAAGAGAATTTCTTAGAATGTGTGCGGGATGGTTTTCTGAATCAACATGTCGAGGAACCAACTAGAGAGCAGGCCATTCTAGACTGGGTATTGAGCAATGAGGAAGGGTTAATTAGCAATCTTGTCATGCGAGGCCCCTTGTGTAAGAGTGACCATAATATGGTGGATTTTTTCATTAAGATGGAGAGTGACATAGTTAATTCAGAATCAAATGTTCTGAACTTAAAGAAGGACAACTTTGAAGATATGAGACGTGAATTAGCTAAGACAGACTGGCAAATGATATTTAAAGGGTTGACGGTGGATAGAAGCATAGAAACAGAAAATAGGTGCAGGAGTAGGCCTTTCGGCCCTTCGAGCCTGCACCGCCATTCAGTATGATCATGGCTGATCATCTAACTCAGAACCCTGTACCTGCTTTCTCTCCATACCCCGATCCCTTTAGCCACAAGGGCCATATCTAACTCCCTCTTAAATATAGCCAATGAACTGGCCTCAACTGTTTCCTGTGGCAGAGAATTCCACAGATTCTCCACTCTCTGTGTGAAGAAGATTTTCCTCATCTAGGTCCTAAAAGTCTTCCCCTTTATCCTTAAACTGTGATCCCTCATTCTGGACTTCTCCAACATCGGACAGAGAGTGGAGTATCTGTGGAATTCTCTGCCACAGGAAACAGTTGAGGCCAGTTCATTGGCTATATTTAAGAGGGAGTTAGATATGGCCCTTTTGGCTAAAGGGATCGGGGGTATGGAGAGAAAGCAGGTACAGGGTTCTGAGTTGGATGATCAGGCATGATCATACTGAATGGCGGTGCAGGCTTGAAGGGCCTAATGGCCTACTCCTGCACCTATTTTCTATGTTTCTATGTGTGGAAAATTAAAATCTCCCACAATCACAACATTGTGCTTACTCCAAATATCTGCTATCTCCTTACAAATTTGCTCCTCCAATTCTCGCTCCCAATTAGGTGGTTTATAATACACCCCTATAAGTGTTACTATACCTTCCCCATTCCTCAATTCCACCCAAATAGGCTCCCTAAATGAGCCCTGTAATCTATCCTGTCAAAGCACTGCTGTAATATTTTCTCGGACAAGCATTGCAATACCTCCCACTCTTGCCCTTCTGATTCTATCACACCAGAAGCAATGAAATCCAGGAATATTTAGTTGCCAATCACACCCCTCCTGCAACCATGTTTCACTAATAGATACAACATCATATTTCCAGTTGTCAGTCCATTCTCTAAGCTCATCGACCTTTCTTACAATGCTCCTAGCATTAAAATAGATGCATTCAAGAAACTTTCCCCGTCTTCCTCTCTGTTTATCCCGAACGGTGCAAACAACTTTATTATCTCTTTTTTTCCCCTTCTCCCCTACAACTTCGGTCTGAGCGCTCCTACATCAGGGAGGAAGTTCAAATCATCTCTGTGTTAAAAGTTTAGCCATCAAGGTGACTGAAGGCAGCTGCAGGTTCATGAGGGACTGTTACTGTCAGATTCTGCAGTTCTTGCGGCTGCTCATCACACCCAGGACTGAACCCTGGTCACTGAGCATTGGAGGTGTCCGTTCTGCTGATGTTAGTCTTAATCTAGACAGGCGTTTAATATTGTGGATCTGTGAACGATAAATCAGTTCTGTATCAAATCCCGTGTCTCAGGTACTTACTGTCTCTACCACACTCACAATGTACACTAGAAAGGCCACTCAGCCCTTCTGGTTCCTGCCCATGTTTCTGTTCCATATCCGTATATCAAAATCTCTCCCTGTCGTTCCCCTCTCACTCCCCTCTCACTGAGATGACAGGTTGCAACTAGTCACCACTCCGTGGGATAAGAGATTTCCCATGAATTTCATGGAAACATATAAATGCACAACACATTACTGATGCTTTGTCCCACATTGCTGTGCCGACCATGTACCGTAGATTCCGGACTACAGAGCGCACCTGATTTTAAGCCGCTGGCTCTAATTTTAGAAATAAAATCATTTTTTTAATTGTACAGGCCGCATCGGATTTTAGGCCGCACCGGATTTTCGGCCGCAGGTGTCCCACGTTGTAATATGAGATATTTACACAGAAAGATATTACACGTGAGGATTTTTTTAACTTTTAATTAAATCCATATGGTAACAAAAACAAATACATATTGCAAATGCTTTTTTTCGAACCGTGCCCGTACGCGGCTACTTTTAAATATACGTTGCGTATACTTCTTTACTGAACAACATTCCAATATCTCCAAACGACTGGTAAAAAATATATATACTGCAGCCTACCAGGAAAAGTTATTGATACCTTTAACTTAAAAGCAGAGTTCGCTCAGATCCAAAGCCGCTCGCGTAATGCGCTCCCCCCCCCCTCCGTCCCGTTTCATCGCAAACGGCATTTAAAAGCAGAGTTCGCTCAGATCCAAAGCCGCTCGCGTAATGCGCTCCCCCCCCCCTCCGTCCCGTTTCATCGCAAACGGCATTTAAAAGCAGAGTTCGCTCAGATCCAAAGCCGCTCGCGTAATGCGCTCCCCCCCTCCGTCCCGTTTCATCGCAAACGGCATTTAAAAGCAGAGTTCGCTCAGATCCAAAGCCGCTCGCGTAATGCGCTCCCCCCCCTCCTTTCCGTTTCATCGCAAACGGCATTTAAAAGCAGATTTCGCTCAGATCCAAAGCCGCTCGCGTAATGCGCTCCCTCCCTCCGTCCCGTTTCATCGCAAACGGCATTTTCCTACAAGACACCGCGAAACCGGGTGTGACGACATAGCATCCCGCGATGTAGTACAGAAAACAAATATAGTTTAAACTAAGTAGGGTAGGTAGCACAATGCTTCGAGTGTTTTCCATGTTGATGAGGGTGAGTACAAATGACTGATTTACAATAATTTAATTGTGAAAGTGCGCTTGATTTATCGTACAATTTCATTGGACCTCTGTGAACTACTCATCAATTTTATTGGTCTACTGTTACCAGGCAAAATGTTTACGAGGCGGCATGAAAAAAATCATGCATTAGCCGCTTCGGATTATTGGCCGCAAAGTTCAAAGCTGTTCAAAATGTGGGAAAAAAGTAGCGGCTTAAAATCCGGAATCTACGGTATCTTACTCTAGAAGCTGCTTAGAATTACCCTCCCACATAGCCACCTATTTTCCTAAGCTCCATGTACCTATCTGAGAGTCTCTTAAAAGACCCTATTGCATCAGCCTCTACCACCATCGCTGGCTGTGCATTCCACACACACACCACTCTTTGCTTAAAAAACTTAGCTCTGACATCTCCTCTGTACCTACTTCCAAGCAGCTTAAACCTATTCCCCCTCGTGTTAGCCATTTCTACCCTGGGAAAAAGCCTCTGGCAATCCACACGACCAATGCCTCTCATCATCTTATACACCTGCATGAATTCCCTGCATGATTTTCTCCAGGGTGAATAAGACGATGAGCTCACTGTGGTTGTGACATTCTCTCTCTTTCTCTCCTTGTGTCTGACGTCACAGCCCCGCCTCACTCAGGCTCTTAAAGCGACACTCACAGTAAATGAACCTGCGGTCTCGTAACACAATGCACCTCTAAAGTCTGACAGCAGACTAGCGAGTGAAACTTCGATGGTGCAGAGTCAGAAACCAAAGAGTTGCCAGCCTGAGTCAGGGGCTCCAGAGGGAGATGGGGTCCAGAGGAGGAGGACGAATAAGACCAGCAGGATGTGGCTACAAAAGAAAGATCAGAAACGTTTGGAAACTGGTTGACTGGAAAAAAAGGTGTTTAATTTCAGGCAGCAAATGTGGAGAGGAATAAAAAGACAAAGTTTAGGCCGAGCCCCTTCAGCGTGCCTAGCCTGTCTACTCCGCTGCTTAGTTGCTCTCTGAATTGCAGAGTTCCTCCAGCGTTTTTTGTGTGTGCGTCTCTGTATTTCCAGCAACTGCAGAATCTCCTGTGTTTTATACCTGCATTTTACTTTGGCATTAGATACACATTGATATTGAGTATATTGTTTATGGGAGCCGCTTTCTGAGTTAAAACAGCTACTGATTTTTCTATACACAGGGAAAAAGAATGAGTATGGACATTGAACCGGTGCTTGCAGAAATGTTTAATGGCACCGTGATTACCCATAGGGCCATGCGTTAAGAATTTCGCCGGCGCTGAAGCGCTGATGAAATGCGCAGGCGGCAGGCTGAGGACGTCCCCGAGTTTAACGCATGCGCGCAGTACACAGAAGGCTTTGAAAATGTCGGCTGCCGTTAAGAGCATTTATCTTAAACACCGACTTTGGGTCAATTCCTGTGAAATCCGGACACAACATGACCCGCAATCCTGGGACAGACATGCTCTCTTCCCTGTCTCTCAGCCCCACGATCCGTACACGGGCCCCGGGGAGCTTCCGGCTGATGAGGGAATGGGAACCGATGGATCTCTCAGACAGAGCTGAGCTCCAGCTATCTAAATGCAAGGATTATGAACTCGGAGAAAGGGAACAAAATCTTTTACATCACCTGTTGAGAAAATTACCTTTGTTCTACCTCCAATCACAAAGAAGAGGAAATCTGCAGATGCTGGAAATCCAAGCGACACACACAAAATGCCGGAGGAACTCAGCATTAGTAGTCTTTTCCATAGATGCTGCCCGGCCTGCTGAGTTCCTCCAGCATTTTGTGTGTGTGTTGTTTGTTCTACCTCCTCCTGTTCTGAACTTTTCTACCGGTGAGAACATGTTTTGACCCATTCTTTCTGGGTACGTAATGATATCAAACACCTTTGTCCTGGGCAACAAGTAGCTTTCACATCACAAATGTGCCAGACTCCAGTGAGACAGAGAACTGCCCTTCCCTTCATATTCATTGGGATTGCCATCACTGAGTTCACCACCGTCAGTCATTGGGGGAGGGTTCAGGAGAAATATTTATCTACAACACAGAAACTGCTGTTACCTGTCTGTATTGTGGTGATGCAAAAGTTGCTGAAGAATTTGCAAATGGGAAGAAGTGGAGTGAAATTTGGAAATCTGACTTTTTAAAGCGTCATTTAGCAAACAAGTCACATATGGACAGTGTGCAAAAGCTCTGGCGAGAATATCCTTCATAACCCACTCTAAGCCTGCTACGTAGGTTGTGTGAGAGTGCAGATGAACTCAATCGAACCCAGAGGAGATCAAAGTTTTTTTTGACAGTGATTTGCTAGCTGTGAACTTGAATACCTCTCTATATAAAATTCACTGTGCACATGTTGTCACTGGGTAAAAAAATACACAGTACATGGTTTATGTGCACACTTGTCATTACAAATTAGAGGGGACATTGGTGGGAAGGTGGTGAGACCTCCAAGATGTGCATCCAGCTGCCGCTTGTAACCCGGCACTTTAAGGAGTTGGAACTGGAAATGGATGAATTCCAGATCATTCAGGAGTTGGAGGGGGTGATAGATATGAAGAGAGGTGAGTTACACCCAAGGTGCAGGACACAGGAAGCTGGGTGAGAGTCAGGAAGGGGAATGAGGTTACATACCCATCGCAGAGCACTCTTGTGGCCATCCCACACAACAACAGGTGGAACACTTTAGAAAGTATTGGGGGGGATTACCTGGCAGAGGAAAGTCAAAGGAGTGATAGGGGATTCATTAGTTAGGGGAACAGAACAGGAAGGGGACTAATATCCTCGTGGTAAGGGTGTGAGAGCAAGTGTGGTGGAGGGGGGTGCTGATGTGGTTAAAATAATTTGTAGGGGGAATGGGAGCCAGAATGACAGAACAGGGTGATTTGAATTGAATTGACTTTCTTACATACATATACATGAGTAGAAGTCTTTACGTTACATCTCCATCTAAATGTGCAATGTGTAATTTATAGTAATTTATAATAAATAGTTTGTGCATAGAACAGTTAGTATAACATAGATATGCAATTGTATCAGCATGAATTAATCAGTCTGATGGCCTGGTAAAAGATGATGTCCCGGAGCCTGTTGCTTCTTTTGCTGTGGTACCGTTTCCTGGATGGTAGCAGCAGGAACAGTTTGTGGTTGTGGTGAATTGGGTCCCCAATATCTTTTGGGCCCTTTTTCCACACCTGTCTCTGTAAATGTCCTGAATAGTGGGAAGTTCACATCTACAGATGCGCTGGGCTGACCCGCACCAATCTCTGCAGGTTCCTGAGATTAAGGGAAGTACAGTTCCCATACCAAGCAGTGATGCAGCCAGTCAGGATGCTCTCAATTGTGTCCCTGTAGAAAGTCCTCAGGATTTTGGGCCCCATTCCCAACTTCTTCAATTATCTGAGGTGAAAGAGGTGCTGCTGTGCTCTTTTCACAACACAGCCGGTATGTACAGACCATGTGAGATGCTTGGCGATGTTTATGCCGAGGATCTTAAAGCTTTTCACCCTCTCAGCCCCAGATCCTTTGATGTCAACAGGGGTTAGCCTGTCTCCATTCCTCCTGCAGTCCACAATCAGCTCCTTTGTTTTCTTGACACAAGTCAGATGTTGTTCAGACCTCAGACAGAGTCAGCAATCAAATGGTTGAGCATGGTGCGATGAATGTGCTGAGCTGTGTATATCACAATGCAAGAAGCATCGTAGGAAAGCCCGATGAGCTCAGGACAGGGAATTATGATATTGTAGCCATTATAGGGGCTTGTTTACACTCAACAGTCTGAGGGATTTAGAGATATTTGTAGAGAGATTGCAGACCATGCCAAGAACCAAAGGTTGTTCCAGTAAGTGATTTTAACTTTCCATATATTGACTGGGACTCCCATACTGTAAAAGGATTAGATCGGGTAAAGTTTGTCAAATGTGCCCTTAATCAGTATGTAGAATTCCCAAAGTAGAAGCTGTTAGGAAATGATCCAGGGTGGTGACAGAATGCCATGAGATTCAAAGTAAATATGGATTAACAGAGGTCTGGACCACGGGTTGAGATACTAAATTGCAGAAAGGTCAATTTTGAAGGTATCAGAAAGATCTGACAAGTGTGGTTTGATAGATAGATAGATAGGTTATTCATCCCCATGGGGAAATTCAACATTTTTTCCAATGTCCCATACACTTATTGTAGCAAAACTAATTACATACAATACTTAACTCAGTAAAAATATGATATGCATTGTTACATAACCTCGTAACCAGGTAACTTACCAGCAAAGATAGCGGGATCAGCTGAGTCGGATGCTACTATTTTCAAACGTTTTATTCAAAAAGGGGCACAAACGTATGGTTAATACAAAACATTCAGATCATATACATCGTCAAAACTCAATCTAAAACACCGGTGTAATAATAATCATTCAAAACACAAGGTCGATCGTCGTCTAGGGGTAATGTAGATTTTATATCGTTCGCTGGATATCTAAAAGTCTTTTAGATCACGGCAGTTTCACTTAGTTGCCAGCGGAAGTATCGCGTTGGTGCACTTTTGTTAGAAAGACCGAGAGAGGGATTTAAGAGTTTACCCGATCGGGTTTCCAACCTGGAGTATTTCAGTTTGTCGGAGCCTCGTTGGGGAATGAACGCTCATCGGTGGCCTCCCCTGTAGCTAAGCCGTTCTTCCGTTGTGGGGGTCG
Source organism: Hemitrygon akajei (assembly GCF_048418815.1). Taxonomy (NCBI): domain Eukaryota; kingdom Metazoa; phylum Chordata; class Chondrichthyes; order Myliobatiformes; family Dasyatidae; genus Hemitrygon; species Hemitrygon akajei. The sequence continues at coordinate 2,864,926 of NW_027331933.1, read as the reverse complement.
CCAATCCCAGGCAAGGAAAAGATACACACGAACCCCACCACCGGCTGTAGCTATTAAAACACTGTCGCAGGATTTCTAGCGTTTCTCCTTCGTGTGTTTCCTTGGTGCGTCTGAGACCCCGCCTCGGCAGCCCCTCTTTATATCTGGACTGGCAGGGTTGTAGATGTCAATCAGGGTGGGGGGGTTTGAGGCGATCTTCCCCCCATTACCTATCTCACATTGCCCTGAAGGTTTGCACGTAGGTCACGTCCGCATTCCCCAAAGGTGCCTCCCAAGACAATGGCTGTGTCCAAGGCTGAGCGGCCAGCCCACATTGCAGACTGTAAGGCCCTCTCTCTCTTGAGACTCTCCCAAGGGGGGGGGGGGGGGGCTGAGGCCATAACAGCATCTAAAAACACCCTCTCAAAAAGCATTAATAATAGCTTTTAAAAAGTTCTTAAGTAGTTTACTTAAATACATTGAGTCCTAACCCTGGCACTTTAACATATCTTACTCCTGGCGGTTGAATTGTAAAGCCGAATGGCATTGGGGAGTATTGACCTCTTCATCCTGTCAGAGGAGCATTGCATCGATAGCAACCTGTCGCTGAAACTGCTTCTCTGTCTCTGGATGGTGCTATGTAGAGGATGTTCAGGGTTTTCCATAATTGACCATAGTCTACTCAGCGCCCTTCGCTCTGCTACCGATGTTATACTCTCCAGTACTTTGCCCACGACAGAGCAATCCTTCCTTACCAGCTTATTAAGACGTGAGACATCCCTCTTCTTAATGCTGCCTCCCCAACACGCCACCACAAAGAAGAGGGCGCTTTCCATAACTGACCTATAGAACATCTTCAGCATCTCACTACAAACATTGAATGACGCCAACCTTCTAAGGAAGTACAGTCGACTCTGTGCCTTCCTGCACAAGGCATCTGTGTTTGGGACAGGCTGTTTCCTGGCAAAGGAGTACCTGTAAGTGGGAGGCCTTCAGATGTAAATTTTTGAGGATGCAGAGTTTGTATGTGCCTGCCAAAATGAAAGTTGAAAGGTAACTGGTCCAGGGAACCTTGCTTTTGAAGAGAAATTGAAGCCTCGTATATTTTGTTCCTCTAAATGCCTCAGACTGTTGGGTGCTACCGAGACCCATTAATGACTACAAGTCATGATTCCACGCACTGAGCTCAGCTGACTTTTTTTGTTGTCTTCTTTTGGTTTCTCAAATCTTCCGAATAGTTTTTGTTCTTTTGTTTGCCCTCTCTTAGACATTTACGTTGGCTTTGGCTTCTCATTTTAGCCACAGTTGTGTCCTCCTGTCTTACTAATGCTTCCACTTCTGTGGAATCACTCAGGTCCCGAATTGCTCCAGAAACCCCAGCCACTGCTGCTCAATTGTAACTCCTACCCTTTCCCTTCCAAACAAGTTTGGCCAGCCTCTCTGCCATAGAACCATGGAGAAGTTCAGTAAAGAAACAGGCTATTTGTCCCATCTAGTCAATGCCAAAAAAGCATTTAAACTTGCAGTGCGATCTGGACCAGCTGGCAAAATGGTTTGAGAAATGGAAAAAGGAATTTAATGCAGACAAGTGTGAGTTGTTGCACTTTGGTCTGACCTACCAAGGGAGGTCTTTCACAGTGACTGGTCGGGCACGGAGGAGTGTTGTAGAAGAAAGGCACCTTTTGTAGAAGAAAGTCCTTAATTCACTGAAAGTGGTATCACAGTTAGATAGAGATGGAAGGGAAGATTTTAGCCCAATGACCTTCATGAACAAAAGTACTGACAAAAATAGATGGATGTTATGTTGACCTGTAGAAGACATTGGTGAGGCCTAATTTGGAGTACTGATTGCAGTTTTGGTCACCAACCTACAGGAAAGATGTAAGGACTTTGAAAGAGTTCAGAGAAAATTCACAAGGATGTTGCCAGGTCTGGAGGACTTGGGTTATAAGGAGAGATTGAACAGGTCCGGACTTTATTCCTTGGACTGTAGGAGATTGAGGGGAGATTTGATTGTGATAGAGGGGCATAGATAGTGTAAATGCAAGCTGGCTTTTATCACTGAGATGGGGTGGGAGTAAAACCAGAGGCCATGAGTTAAGGGTGAAAGGTGAAATGTTAAGGGGAACATGAGGGGAAACTTATTCACACAGACAGTCATCTGGGTGTGGAATGAGCAGCCAGCTCAAGTGGTGCATGCAAGCTCGATTTCAACATTTCAGAGGTTCATGTAAGTACTTGCATGGTAGGGGTAAGGGAGTGGGCAGATTAAATAGTTCAGCACAGACTAGATGGCCCAAAGGGCCTGTTTCTGTGTTGTAATTTTCTACAAGAATGTGAAATATTACAAAAATTCACTCTGTCTTTTTAACGGCTGTGCGGACCAACCATTCACCTCAACAGGAATTTTTTATATGGCATTAAAACTGTGGCACTTTAAGTTAATAATACATAAAAGAAAATCGCAGATGCACATCAAGAAAGACTAATTGCGTGAGACTGTTTTTGTTACTGTGGGGCCAGGCACCCATGCAGCTCAGCAGGAACAGGGAATAATACCAATGGAGAGAGTCCAACTCAGCCAAGGTACAAATTGGAAATGGCAGAAATGCCCCATTCTTATAGAAACAGGAAGAGCATCAGGGAATTGATGGTCATTCCAGATACCAGCACTCTGCCCAGTCAGGAGATGATTTCTCTGTCCAACTTGGGTAGAATCTCACTGTAACCGTGTGATACCAGATCAAACCTTGGTAACTCAATTAATCTCATCTGAAATGTTGTCCGACACCCATTGATGGATTTTATAAATCTTTTTACAGGTTAAAAACAAGAAGGAATTTGTTTCCCGGAAGTTCAAACACGGCACACCAGTTTGGTTGTCTCTGTCCAGATATTTAAGAAGTGGAGCAAGGGATCCAATTGACCACCCTTCCTGCTCAGACTGTGGGGAGGGATTCACTCGGTCATTTGACCAACTGGCAACCCGTCATTTTACATAGGAGAAAGGCTGTTCACCTGCTCAAACAGTGGGAATGGATTCACTCAGTTATCACAATTGAAGGTACATCAGCAAGTTCACACTGGGCAAGGCCATTCACCTGTTCTGTGTGTGAGAAAGGATTCAGTCAGTCTTCCCACCTGTGGACACACCAGTCAGTTCACTGTGGGCAAAGGCTGGTGATCTGCTGAATATCTGGGAAAGGATTCACTCAGTCATCTGACCTAATGGCACACCAGCGTGTTCACACTGGGGAGAGGCTGTTCACCTGCTCAGAGTGTGGGAAGGGATTCACTCGGTCATCCACCTTACTGGTACATCAGCGAGTTCACACTGGGGAGAAGCCGTTCACCTGCTCGATCTGTGGGAAGAGATTCACTGAGTCATCCACCTTACAGAGTCATCAGCGAGTTCATACTGGGGAGAAGCCGTTCACCTGCTCAGAATGTGGGAAGGGATTCAGACAGATATCCCATCTACTGAGTCATCAGCGAGTTCACACTGGGGAGAAGCCATTCACCTGCTCAGAATGTGGGAAGAGATTCGCTCACTCATCCAACCTACATAGTCATCAGCGAGTTCACACTGGAGAGAGGCCATTCACCTGCTCAGAGTGTGGGAAGGGATTCACTCGGTCATCTCAACTACTGGCACACCAGCAGGTTCACACTGGGGAGTGGCCTTTCACCTGCTCAGAATGTGGGAAAGGATTCACTGAGTCATACACCTTACTGGTACATCAGCGAGTTCACACTGGGGAGAAGCCGTTCACCTGCTCAGAATGTGGGAAGAGATTCACTCAGTCATCCAATCTACATAAACATCATCGAGTTCACATTGGGAAGAAGCCGTTCACCTGCTCAGAATGTGGGAAGAGATTCGCTCACACATCCAACCTGCATAGTCATCAGCGAGTTCACACTGGGGAGAGGCCATTCACCTGCTCAGTCTGTGGGAAGAGATTCACTCGGTTAGCTAACCTACAGAGACATCAGCAAGTTCACACTGGGGAGAAGCCGTTCACCTGCTCAGTCTGTGGGAAAGGATTCACTCAGTCATCCCAAATACTGGAACACAAGTCAGTTCATAGTGGGGAGTGGCCATTGTTATGAATCCCTAGGTTTCGTTTGATATGGACTGTCATTTTAAGAGATTAAGAAGGTGAATCAGTCTGACTTGCAGCTTGTTTACATTGCTCGCATCTTGTTTAGTTTTAACTGAGGACACAGACACTCAGAGTCAGACGGAGACGGATGAAAAATGGAAGGATTGAAACCAGGGAACTAGTGGCCAAAGGTCACTGTTTAGAACTTTCCTTTGCCCACAAGGGTGGGTTAATTAAACAGTCACCATACATCGAATGTGTGGTTGCCAACTCATTTAACCCATAGGAGTGGATCTGATTTGGGATATCCTGTGGAGACCACTTATGTGTTAACCCTTGCCTGGGTGTGATGTGGTCATTCGTTTGAAGATGATACCCCTCATGACAAGTCACTTTCAGTGATAATTCGTATGTAGATTTGTAAAGATGACGGATAAAATCTACAGCTACTGTTCTCTCATTTTAACACTGTGGAACCTGTAGAACAGACAGACAGACAGACGTACTTTATTGATCCTGAGGGAAATTGAGTTTTGTTACAGCCACACCAACCAAGAATAGTGTAGAAATATAGCAATATAAAACCATCAGTAATTAAATAATAATAAGTTAATCTTTGCAAGTGGAAATAAGTCCAGGACCAGCCTATTGGCTCAGGGTGTCTGACACTCCGAGGGAACATTAGAAAAGTTTGATGGCCACAGGCAGGAATGACTTCCTGTGATGCTCAGTGTTACATCTCGGTGGAATGAGTCGCTGGCTGAATGTACTCCTGTGCCTAACCAGTACATTATGGAGCAGATGGGAGAGATTGTCCAAGATGGCATGCAACTTGGACAGCATCCTCTTTTCAGACACCACCGTCAGAGAGTGCAGTTCCACCCCCAGTTCATCACTGGCATTACGAATGAGTTTGTTGTTTCTGTTGGTGTCTGCTACCCTCAGCCTGCTGCCCCAGCACACAACAGCAAACATGATAGCACTGGCCACCACAGACTCGTAGAACATCCTCAGCATTGTCCAGCAGATGTTAAAGGACCTCAGTCTCCTCAGGAAATAGAGACGGCTCTAACCCTTCTTGTAAACAGCCTGAGTGTTCTTTGAGCAGTCCAGTTTATTGTTAATTCGTATCCCCAGGTATTTGTAATCCTCCACCATGTCCACACTGTCCCCTTGGATGGAAACAGGGGTCACTGGTGCCTTAACCCTCCTCAGGTCCACCACCAGCTCCTTAGTCTTTTACACATTAAGCTGCAGATGATTCTGCTTGCACCATGTGACAAAGATTTCCACCATAGCTCTGTACTCAGCCTCATCTCCCTTGCTGTTCAACATAACTGCCTTCTCTCGACATTTACCGTGAATTACAAATATCTCTCTCATCACCTGTTTTGTGGATGAACTGAACTTTCATTCTTTACCACCTGAAGACTCCAAGCCTTGTTTCCCCCAAGCTCAATAGTTTGGGAGTTATATTTACACATAACACTGTTAACTTTTGTTTAACTTGCTTAAGTTACTATATTATAAGTGGATACTAATAAGGATTGTGGTTCGCATCAAAAACAGACTCCAGTAGAAGTCTGTTGCTGCTGGTTCGTTTCTGAAACGTTACGGTTTGTAACAAAATTTGGGCCTGCATCTGGGATATAATCAAATTTGAGGATTGATTAATTATCGATTTCATTGGGGAAATCTCTTTTAATTTATTTCTGTGTGGAAAATTTGCAGCAATGGATATTGATCGATGTCAGGAAGCGCCAGCCTCTGAGGCATTCGAGGACGCCAGAAGGGTTGTGTTGTTGAGTATTGCTGAAAGGTTAAAACTTGCTAAAGTGAAATCGACAATGAGGAGGGCACAGATGCAGAGGATAATAGCTGAACATTATGTATCTGAGGGTGTGTTTAAAGTGGAGGAGTTGGATGTGTTTCCTGAAAGTAAACCTAGTGAGCTTGAGCTCCAGTACAAGTGAGAAAAATTAAAGATGGGGCTGTGGAAAGGCAGAGGCAGTTTGAGGCTATAGAGGCAGAAAAGCAGAGAGAAGAGGCATAAAAACAGACAGAAAATTGTCTCATAAAGTGTAATAAAGGGAAAGGCTTAGCATGCCTAATCTGCTTTGACAGTTAATGAAGCAGCTGATTATTTACACTGCACCAATCATCGTCACTGGGCTATAAACGTGCAGGAGCAGTGTGTGGTTCAGTGCATTGCTCAAAGCCACTCACGCTGCCTTGGCTGAGGCTCGAAATCATGACCTTCAGATCGCTAGTTCAACACCTTAACCAGCTGGCCATGCACCACACATTATGACCTAGTGAAGCAGGCTGTGCTCAAAGCTTGGTCCTAGTTGGTCCTAGAAGCATACAGGCAAAAGTTTAGAAATTTGTAGAAATCTGTGAACCAGACTTATATGGAATTTGCTTATGAGAAATTTGTGTGTATTGCCCGCTGGTGCACATAATAAAATGTAAATGATGATTTTAACAGCTTGAAAGAGTTGGTTTTTATTGCAGAATTCAAAAAGTGCGTCCCTGATGACATAAAGACGTATTTAGATGGAAATGATGCTGCCACTATGCAGGAGTCTGCTAGATTAGCAGATCAGTTTGCTTTAACTCATAAGGTTATGTTTACCCTGAATAAGAGTTTCGAAAACAGTAGCAGGGATAACCAGGGTAAACCAGAAATTAATGCTGGGATTTGTCACACTTGTCAAGTTTTGACTAAACATAATCAGGTCATCCCAGTGGTCCCACTCCAACCTATACCTGCATTCGGTGAACCCTTTTCCAAAGTTATAGTGGATTGTGTTGGCCCATTGCCGAAGACTAAAGCTGGCCATCAGTATCTGCTAACTATTATGTGTACTGCATTCAGATTCCCAGAGGCAATGCCTCTTAGAAATATTAAAGCTAAAAATGTGTCGAAGGCGCTTACCGAGTTTTTTTTTACTTTATTTGATTTGCCTCAAGAAATCCAGTCTGATCAAGGAAGTAATTTTTCATTTGGGTTATTCCAGCAGGTAGTTTATGAACTGGGAGCAAAACAAATTACATCGTCTACATACCATCCGGAATCACAAGGGGCTTTAGAAAGATTTCACTCTAGCCCCAAAGCAATGATTAAGACATACTGTGTTGAAAATGGAAACGACAAGGATGAAGGAATACATTTGCTTTTGTTCGCAGTAAGAGAGTCGGTTCAGGAATCATTGGGCTTTACTCCATTTGAACTCTTATTTGGTCGCAGAGTGAGGTGAGCTTTGACCTTGTAAAAGGAGCGGTGGATTGATGGCGATGTACATGTTAACTTGTTAGACTATGTTTTAAAGTTCAAAAATAAACTACTCCAATTCTGTAGCCCAGCAAGACAAAACTTAAAGATTTCTCAAAACAAAATGAAGTGTTGGTTTGTTAAACAGGGTTGCGAAAGAAAATACCGGGTGGGGGATAAGGTGCTTATCCACTTCAGGTGAAATTCAATAGACCGTATGAAATAGTCTCTCAATTTAATGATGTGAATTATGTTATTACAACACACAACCGAAGTAAACTAACACAGCTGGTACACATGAATATGATAAAGCCTTATTCTGACGATTAGGCACGATATGTGTGTGTTGTTGTCAAAATATATGAATCTGGCAACCCTGAGAATGAAACAATTGACTCGTCTGAGACTTTTCACAAGCCGAACATGGTCCCAGTTAGACTAATGAACTCCGTTGTTCCAGAAAATATTGATAACAAGTTGGCTCATCTGCAGCCAAAGCAACAACAACAGCTGAAGGAATTAATTCTGAAGTTTAAAGATTTATTTCCCGATGTTCCCAAGCAAACCACGGTCTCAGTACATGATGTAGATATTGGTTAAACCAAACCGATTAAACAACACCCATATCGCATGAACGTAGAAAATGTAAATTGGCTGAGCAATTGTTGTAAGTGTGGAAACAGATTCAGTAGGTCTCAGAGGCACTGATTATGGGAAGGTAAATGCAGTAACAAAAACAGATGCCTATCCGATCCCTAGGGTGCATGATTGCATCGATAAGGTTGGAATAGCTAATTTCTTACAAAGATTGATCTGTTGACAGGGTATTGGTGTGTTCCATTGACGGACAGAGGTAGAGAAATTTCTGCATTTGTGACACCATCTGGGTTGTATGAATACAATGTTTTGCCTTTTGGAAAGAAAAATGCTCCAGGAACATTCCAGATAATGATTGATTTTGAAATTCGAGGGTTGGAACACACAGATGCCTATATTGATGACTTAGTCACAGGGAGTGGCACTTGGGAAGAGCATAGCTCTGCAGTAGAAAAGCTGTTTGACAGGCTTTCCCAGGCCAGCCTTACAGTTAACTTGGCTAAGACTGAATTTGGCCATGCCTCTGTGACCTGTCTTGGCTATGTTGTAGCTCAAAGGAAGTTGGCTCCTGTTCGGGCAAAAGTCCAGGCAATTTCTCAAGTTCCTATTCTGACTGCTAAGAAGGCTCTTAGAAGGTTTCTGGGAATGGATGGATATTATCGTAAGTTCTGTAAGAACTTTGCTGCTATCACTCTTCCTCTGACTAATCTCCTGAAGAAGGGTGAAAAGTTTGTTTGCACTGAACCTTGTCAGGAGGCATTTGATCGATTGTTATCAGTATTTGAGATTAGGCCAATCAATGTAGTATTCTCAGCAAATTTAATTAGCAGATTGGAGCTGTGGGTGGCAACACGAGTCACGGGTGCACAGAAAGTAAATGACAGGGCCAAACAGACAAACCTGTGGGTTGTGTGTCCTGAGGGTCAGCGAGACAGAGGAGATGGAGCCCACTGTTACCACCTGCCGGCGATCTGACAGGAAGTCCAGGATCCAGCTACACAAGGCAGGGTGAAGGCCGAGGTCTCTGAGCTCCTTGTCGATACTTCATGCCTTTGTATGGCTACTGCTCTGCCCATGACTGCAAGGAACTGCAGAGAACTTTGGAGAGCAGAGAACATCAGAGAAACAAGCCTCCACTCCATGGACTCTTCCTACACTTCCCCTCCCTCGGAAAAGCAGGCCATGTACACAAAGAACCTCATAACCTGGACATTCTTGCTGCAAACCCGCTCCCACATTGGCAGAGAGATACAAAAGCCTTAAAGTTGTACCTGGTGTACAACCAGGCTGAAGGATGGCTTCCTGTCTGCAGTTATAAGCCAAATGAAAGATAAAATGGACTCGGCCTCACAATGTAACTCGACGTGACCCTGCACCATATGTCTATCTGCACTGCACTTTCTCTGCAGCCATAATGCTTTGTTACAGTTATTTTTCTGTTGTATATGAGCTCAATGTACTGTTGTAATGTATCGATCTGTGTGGATGGTACATCAGGCAAGATTTTCACTGTAGCTCAGTACGTGATGATAATAAACAAATTCCCCACTTTAATTGTGTGGAAATATTAGACAGACTGAGCTTCTGCTCCGGAGCCACAGAAGGAAACTGAACTGTTGTCATTTCTGTGGAAAGCAAATATATGGAAGATGCTTCAATCTCACATTACGATCTGCGGTAAATGGGATTAGGTGACCGGTGGTGGGTCTCCCATATCAATATCAGAATCAGGTTTAGTAGCACCGGAATATGCCATGACATTCGTTGTCTCTGCGGTAGCAGTAGAACCTAATTCTTAACAAAAGATTTTAACAATTGTGATTTAAAATAAGTATATATATGTAGTACAAAAATAGAAAAAATAAAAATGTAATCAAGTATTCTAATTGTGTAAAAGTAATAAACTATTTTAATTGTGTGGAACTATTTGATCCGGATCTCACTGCGTTGTCTGAAGGGGACAAAGGTGAAGCTACACGTACACGTCGAGCAGTGACCCACAAATGCTGCAGATCTGCAGAAAAAAGTGAACAGGAAACGGGATCAGGTGACGGGTGGAGGGACTCCCTCCTGAACCGGTGACTCTGCTCCTCACCCCTCACACACTGCCCGACCCATCCGCCGCATTCCCCACATTATTCCATATTTACTCCAGATAGATGTCTACTTTTCCACACCATATCTACACCGATCCCTTTCCCTCCACCCCCAGGTCACAGAGTCACGGGCTTGATTCCCATCCCCTTTTTCAGAGACTGGGATCCCTGATTCAACCGGTAAAGATGCTTTGCATTTCGATGTGTTCACCTCTCAGTCCTCGATTCTCTAAATGACATTTAGAGTTATCACATTTGATCTTTCTTCAGGTTATGACCCCACCTCTCCAGGGATCAGTCAGGTGAATCTTCATTGCACTCTCTATAACAAATACTCTCTAACCTCTTTGTTCATCCTCTATGGAATTAATTTCCATCTTCTGCAGCCCCGTGTTGCCCCAACCACTCACCTCCCTCCCATGTCACTATTTTCACCTTCCACCTCCCCCCTCACCACCTCCCCCCTCACCTGGATCCACCTCTCACTCCCCAGCTCTTGCCCCATCCCCACCCCTCACCTTTTTTCTGACTATTTCCCGTCCACTCTCAGTCCAGACGGAGGGTCTCGGCCCGAAATGTTGAAGATCCATTTCCCTCCACAGATGCTGTCCGACCCATTGAGTTCTTCCGGCAGTTTGTTATTTGGTCTGAAAAACCCGTGTTAGTATGGGGAGCGGGATTTTACACCATATTGCAGGGTTAGGGTTAATGTACTTTTCGGTGAGACAAGAACATTAATCACGGGTTTCATCACTGAATCCAGTGTTGTGGGATGTAAAGTCCCCTGTTATGTGTCCGGCTGTACCGTGTTGTTGGTGGAGTGGGCAGCGTGGTGTTTGTCTCGATTCGGGTCACAGCACCAGAATTGCCAGCGGGGTCCACACACAGTGTATTAGTCAACAGAAAACCTCCCGTCCCTGCAGTCTTTGACTCCTGGTAAACTCAACACCCTGACAGTGTAGACCATAGATACCCCTTCCTCTCAGAGTCAGCGGATCATTCAGACAGCTGATCGCTGTGAGGAATTATATTTATTGATCATTAAAGTTCACGCAGATTCGTTTGGACGGATTTGATGTGGAGTTCGGGGTGTCCCAGTGAAAGGGCCGGACGGCCGAATTCTCTCCATTGTCCAATCATCGTTCCAGGTGAGGCGACACTTCACCTGTGAATCTTCCGGGGTCGCCTGTTGTGTCCGCTGCTCCCGATGCGGCCGCCTCTACACTGAAGACACCGGATCCTCCGCAGTTGTGCCGGGTAGGAGTGTTTTTAACGGGTGTCGATATTTTTCTACCATTTTGTGCGGGAGGGGTGGGTTTTGGAGGTTGATGATCGGGATGCCGTTCTTTTTGATGCGGAGGGGGGAGGGAGTTTTTTTTCTCTCTGAACGATGTTCATGCTTTCTTTGTTTCGTGGTTCTCTGGAGAAGAAAAAACGGCATTATTTATGAATACCTGCTTTGATAATAAATTAACTTTTGAACTATACACTCCGAGCGGGACTTCCCGGTGTCCAAACATTTCAATTCCGATTCCCATTCCCATTCCGACGTGTCATCCCATCCCTTGCCAAGATGAGGCCACCCTCAGGGTGCAGGATCAGCAACTTATATTCCGTCTGTGTGCCCCCACCCAACCTGATGGTATGAATATCGATTTCCCCTTCCGGTGAACAAATTTACCTCACACCCCTCCCTCCCACTCCCTCTCATCCTCTCTGTCTTTGTACGTCCTCTCACCTGCTTATCACTTCACTCTGGGTCCACTGCTCCATCCCTTTCTCAATATATTGAAGTGTACCTGTGAGTATCGATACTCAAAATATCCTCACACGTCAGGTGTTACATGGTTCGACCTTTATACATCCTGTTTAGTGTTTAAATATATAAAAAGTTAAAGAAGCTTGAAACTTTACATAAATTATTATCGCAACTATACGAATAGAAAATATTGTATTTTGGAAGTGACAAATGTTAACAGGAGGAGAGCAACCATTTGGGAGATTTGGAAATGCATTTCATCTCGTTCATTGCCTCACTAAATTACTCTTTTTCCTATCAACACAAAGAGAACAAGAGCCTCTTTTCAATCAACTATAGTTGGTGGAGCGAGGCCAAGGATTTAATCAGCCACTAATTATATGAAATGACGTAAAACTAGCTTGTAGCCTAGAATTTTTTTTTCCATTTGGCTTCCAAAACAAAACTAAATATATCCAGGTGTAGAAGAGGATTTTGGATGATTACCTTGAATATTTCATCAAAATCAGGCTGAAGATGAGCGAGCAGTGAATTTTTCTTTCATTATTTTCGACTCTTAAGCATAAGTTTCGATGTTCATTCCGTGCTTAATATAGCTCCTTCCTGGTATCCAATGGTACAAATTGGAAAGAGCGGAAAAATGTTTGCATTTGTGTACATGTATTCCCCAGCTTCCTTGGATAACGGGTCGAGTGAGAAGGAATTTCACAAATACCTAAATTAAAAACAGTCACAGCTCCAGGATTTCACCAAAAACGATCAAATATCCTAATGTTATTAGTGGTAATTGTCCCCACCAGCCAACACCCCCGCTTCCGTAAAATTCCCTCTATTTAATATCCGGGGTTGTTAAATTCCGTGCTTGTTTATTTTGACTTTTTTACAGAGGTGTCGGAGCGGCTCTCCGGTGAGCTCTGGTAGCACTGCACCCCTAAATGTATGAGACAGTACAGTGTTAAATGCAAAACCCTGAACAGTGTTGATGATCAGAGGGATCTTAGACTCCAAGTTCATCGCTCCCTGAAAGAGACTGCACAGATTGATCGGGTGGTTAAGAAGGCAAATGGCGTGGTTGTCTTTATTAGTTGAAGGACTGAGTTCAAAAGTCATGAAGTTGTGTTGCAGCTTTGTAAAACTTGTTAGCCCACATCTGGAGTGTTTCATACAGTTCTGGTCGCTCCCATTCTCGGAAGGACGTCGGGGCTTTGGAGAGGGCGCAGAAGAGGTTTACCAGGACACTGCCTGGATTAGAGGGCATGAGCTATAACGGGAGGCAGGACAAACTTGTGTTGTTTTCTCCAGAGCGGTGCAGGCTGGGGTGAGGCTGGATGGACGTTTATCAGATTACGAGAGGAACAGATAGAGTGGACACAGGGTATGTTTTTTCCTGGGGGTTTGAAATGTCTGACACATTTAAGGTGAGAGGAGATGGGAGGCGCGTCTGTTTATTTCCACAGAATGCTGGGAAGCTGGAGTCTATGCCTGGGGTGTTAGACCCCACCGGTCACGTGATCCCATTTGCCCCTCCCATTTAACCGCAGATGTAACGATCTCTTTGTGCATGTTCACAATCTCCAGGTGGGTGGTCACGCATCCTCCATGTTGTGTTGGGAAATCTGATGTTGACCACTGAGTCCCGTTAACTTCCCCGAACTCGCCTCGCTTCCTGAGGCTCCTCACATTTGTCCTGGAGCTTTATGGCGGTTGTGTCTTCTCCCGGACTGGGGTGGGTGAGAAAAGAGAACGTCCCAGGTTGTGGGGATCCTTGATTTCACTGCCTGCTTTACCGAGGGACTGGGAAGTCTAGGGGGGAGAATGGTTTCTGTGATGTGCTGATCTGGATCCAAAGGTCTCTACAGATCCTGACAGTCACGGGCGGAGCAGGTACCATGCAAAGCGTGAAGTGTCCGGATGGGAAACTTTCTATGGTGTGTTGATAAAAATTTGGTGAGGGTCAAAGTATATCTGGCAATGTTCTTGTTATTTTTGCTAATTCTGTCATTCTAGAATTTTTTTGTACAGTAGTATGTACTATTCATTCAGTACCTATGTGTTGCTGGAGGACCATCAGTGATTGTCCTTGATCCCTTCTCCCACCTGGTTCCATCTTCTCATCTTGTTCAACCTCTGTCCAGTCTCCTCACATCCCCCCCCCCCAACCCCGCTTCAGTGATTTACATCAACAATCTGGGTCATCCTCAGTCCGCCTTGTATCCCACCTCCTCAATGTTATATATCAGCAAACTTTCTTCCAACCCTTGTCTGCATTGTGAAGTGTTCTTTTGTACCTTTGGCCTCACTGAGTCATTTCCAGAATCGGTTATTGTTAGCTGGAATGCCAGAGTAACATCAGGTACCAGTTCTGTTGTGCATTGGTGTGGAGGTGCTAGTTTATGAACAGTGACGGGCTGACACACTGCAGCATGTTACTGGCTGCAAAGAGTACTGGGAGAGTTGGTGCTTGGGCTCTAATCCTATGATCGGCATTCCAGGCAAATGGAACTGCTGGTGTTTTGGCTTTGACTTTGGTTAGTGCTTCTACAGATGGGGCTGGATGCTCGTCCTGCAATGAAGCAGAAATTTTGAGCAGCTGGACATTGGTTGTGGTGAAATCCTAGATTGCACTACCCAGTGTGAGATGTGGGGATGATGTGTGAGACGTTCAGGGTCGGTGAGTGGCAGATTCAGCTGTGTGAGTCTGTGAGGTTGGGTCCTGGGATATCATAGTTTTTGATCCAGGTAAGGTGGACCCAGGGATCGAGCTGTTTGGGCTTGTGAGGTGTTGATCGAGTATTTCTGGTCTGGGATCAGATGTTTGTTTCTGGAGTTCCTTTGGAAGCAATGACTGCCAATCTGAGGAGAGCATGAGTTCCCATTCCATCCTCACAGGGAGAGGCTGTGAGTAAATGGGCTGTTCCGTGTTTACAACAGTAGAAACAGTAGAAATAGACTGAGTTTGGTGTTCAAACTGTGTTTGGAAATTCCCCCCCCCCCCCCCCCCCCCCCACTGTCACACAGTGGAAATCAGGCAGCTGTGCTGGAGATCTGCACTAAAAACTGAAAATGTTTGAAGTCATTCTGATGAAATGTTATTAATTGAATTGTATTGTAAGCTGTTCCTTACCTGCTGAGTGTTTCTGGTAATTCCAGTTTCTTTTTATTTCTTGGTTTATATTTCATGAAATGGACCTGTTTTAACCTGGAAATGAAAATGGCTGTGATAGTTTGTAGGCCTCCGTTAGAGTCTCTGCAAGTCTCCCCTCTCCACGCCACCGATGTTGTCCAAGGGAAGGGCATTAGGACCCATACAGCTTGGCACTGGTGTCGTCGCTCATGGACACACACGCAGCCTCAGCCAAGGCTCGAACTAGCAACCTTCAGATCACTAGACCAACACCTTAACCACTTGGCCACACGCCAGCACATGTGATAGTAGAACAGTAAAGAGAGCACAACATTTCCCTTTAAATTATCCTGGTACCAATTTGTCTGTTATTCCTGGAAATGTGTTCAGTACAGTTGTTGCTAACAAGGTTTACATGAATAATCTCAGGAATGATCGACGTTATGTATGAGGAGCATTTGATGGTTCTGGACCTGTGCTCAATGGAGTTCAGAGGGACGGTGGGGAAGGTGGAGGGATGTATCGTTAAGTAAACTTACCGAATGCTGAAAAGCCTGGATACAGTGGACATGGAGAGGATGTTTCCATTAGACAGAGAGTCTGTGATCTGACAGCACAGTCTCAGAATAAAGATGCTTCCTGTTAAAATTCAGTTGAGAATTTTTTTTTTTGCCAAAAGATGTCTGATCTATGGAATTTGTTGCCACAGAGTCTGATTGAGGCTGCCATTTGGGTATATTTATGACAGAGATTAATATATTCATGATTGCTAAGTAGCTTCAGGGTTACAGGAGGAAGGCAGGAATATGGTGTTGGAATAAAAATCAGCCGTGATTGGTGTGGCAGACCAGATGGATTGAATCATCTAATTCTATTCCTTTGTCTTATGTCTTACCATGACTGAATGATGGCTCCTTCCTATCCCATATCGTTTTGTGACATATGAGGGACAATAAAAGATTGTTCACTGAGATCATTATATTTGCCTTCAACGTTTAAATTTCAGTGAGTTTTGTTCCTACTAACATTAAGCAGAAATGTTTGGTCCTCCTTTGTATTGTTAATGTGCTTCATTATCTTTCATGTTAAAGTTAGACCTGCAGTGAGAGATTTATTGGAAGAAAAACCACGACTGAAGACAAGGGAACAGCAACAAGTGAACCAGCCCGAGGACTGAGAGCACCAACTGGAGAGGACCCATCTGACTCAGGGTTTCCATTGATTCAGTCAGGAGAAAGTCTGGTGAGTCTCATTTACTCAAACACTGGTCCTTTAGACATTACGTATCTGCACAAAGGAAGGTAGGAAATAGTTGGGAGTGAGACAGAATGTGCCCAGAAGAACCAGTTATGCCTCTGTCAGAACCAGTTGTGAAGAAGCCCCCCCCTAATGTACCCTTTAAACTTTTTGTCCTTCACCCTTAACCCATGTCCTCTGGTTTTTTTTTCTCCCCTAGCCTCAGTGGATAAAGCCTGCTTGCATTCACTCTATCTATACCCATCATAATTTTATATACCTCTATGAAGTCTCCGCTCATTCTTCTACGCTCCAAGGAATAAAGTCCTAAACTATTCAACCTTTCTCTGTAACTCAGTTTCTCAAGTCCCGGCCACATCCTCGTAAACCTTCTCTGCATTCTTTCAGCCTTATTAGTATC
This sequence comes from Hemitrygon akajei, assembly GCF_048418815.1. NCBI lineage: Eukaryota > Metazoa > Chordata > Chondrichthyes > Myliobatiformes > Dasyatidae > Hemitrygon > Hemitrygon akajei. Next base: position 2,848,334 of record NW_027331933.1, on the reverse strand, counting down.
CTTCCTGTAATTCGGTGACCAGAGCTGCACACGATACTCCAAATTCGGCCTCACCAATGCCTTATACAACCTCACCGTAACATTCCAATTCTTATACTCAATACTTTGATTCATAAAGGCCAATGTATCAAAAGCTCTCTTTACTACCCTATCTACCCGTGACTCCACTTTTAGGGAATTTTGTATCAGTATTCCTAGATCCCTCTGTTCTACTGCGCTCCTCAGTGCCCCACCATTTACCTTATCTGTTCTACATTGATTTTACCTTCTGAAGTGCAACACCTCACACTTGTCTGTATTAAACTCCATTTGCCATTTTTCAGCCCATTTTTCTAGCTGGTCCAGATCCCTTTGCAAGCTTTGAAAACCTTCCTCACTGTCCACTACACCTCCAATCTTTGTATCATCAGCATCTCTGGCAGGCTGTACCTGGGAATTATTTCCCATAATAATACCTTCACAACAGTCAGCAGTATTAATGGTAGTTGGAAAAGCTTCAACCCATCTACTAAACACGTCTATAATAACTAAGCAGTATCTATAGCAATGTACTCTAGGCAATTCAATGAAATCAACTTGTAGACACGAAAAAGTTTCACCCGTCAAGTGAGTTGTACCCGGTGTGCAGGGTACAGGTTACCAACCATTCCCTCCTTTCCCAGATGTGTACAGTTATGTACATAATTGACCAATATTGGTAAAAACTGTGTAGGAACACAAACCTGTCCCACTGGGTGATCCAAAAACCTAGATCGGGGTCTTTCTGGCACCCCATCTGGGACCACAGTTTGCGCTCCTCCTCAGAGACGTCCCCCTGAAAAGTACGCACCTCCCGCATGTCTGGCAAACCCGATCTGCTTGAGTCATGGAGGATTGCTTGACGGGAACCCGAGCGGACTACAACTACCAAGGATTGTGCCGCACTCTTCGCTGTCTAATCTGCTAAAGCATTGCACGTAGTGACCAGGTTAGACATGTGGGTGTGGGCTGTACATTTAATAATAGCCAAAACTCGAGGTAGCTGTAGAGCGGTGAGTAAGTTGTTTACAAAGGTGGCATTACTAATGGGGTGGCCAGAGGAAGTCAGGAATCCCCATGTTCCCAGAGAGCCCCGTAGTCATTTACAATTCCATATGCATAATGGGAGTTTGTGTAAACGTTCCCACTTTAGTCTGTTGCTGGGATACAGGCACGAGTCAGAGCAAACAGCTCAGCCTTCTGGGCAGAGACAGCTGCTTCAAAAGAAGCTTGCTGAACAATTTCACTGTCTGTCACTATTGCATATCCAGAATATTATTTCCCTGCTGGATCCATAAAAGAGCTTCCATCCTCATAAAATTGCTTCGGGCTAGAGGGGGATACTGCAGAATGGATGGGAGAGTCTGTCCTTCCTTCACGGTGATCCGGACAGGGGGACAGTTGGTGCGACCGACTTCATGGCCTGAATTTGCTCAGAGATGGGGTACAGCGTCTTGGGATCGGTCAATATTAAAAGTGTGTCTCACCAAATGTCCCGCCTTCACCTCAGACTCCTTCCAGTATCGGAGTTGGACCGCAGCCAAGTCTTGCCAGTCTCCCTCGGTGCTGGAGGCTTGTTTCAGCAAGGTGTAGGCAATGAACTCTGGGCTCTTTGGCTTGAACCCAGAGCAAACACTAACAGTGGTACGGGGAACCACCAGTTCTGTCTGTCACCAAAGGAAATCCGGAAATTCGGCCAGTAATGCATTGCCCACTTTTCCTTTAACCTCTCCAATCACCATGACAGGGAACTTCTGTCCCTCGAGGGGTGCATAATATTGACTTTCCTCAGCTGAGCACCCGTAATGTCACAGCACACAGTCACGTGGGGGTCGACCACTGGCAGAAGGGGTTCAAACGCAGTGGAGTCCAGATTAAGTGCCCACCACTGGGGGGTCGGAAATTGGGAAAGCTATCAGTTGTTCACCTGTCACAGGGTGACACCGTTGCCTGTGCAGAGAATCTCGACTTCCAACAGACAGAGCAAGTCTCTCCCTGCTGGATTACACCCCCTACTGCGGGGTGCTGACTGTAAATGAAACCTCACACTGGTTCCCGTGGAATTCCACCTCCAGTGGCTGGTTATGTGAATACGTACGTTCCGTGCCTTCGAACCCAGACAGAGTGAATGTTGCATCTGATAAGTGCAATCCCTTTTCCGATACTATTTCCCGATTGAGAGTGGTTGTATTGCCCCCATATCAATCATAAATGGAACTGGAGTAGCAGCAACTGTCAACATTACATTGGGCTCTTCCTGAGGGGTGGTACTCACGGTAGGAAGCATCCTTGCTTGTCAATTTCTAAACAGGTTGTTGTCCCCACCTGTCCCTTGGTAGGTTGTTGTTCCCATTTCTGATCCGCAGATATAGCCCGCTCGCATCCTTCTTCCCACTGAAGATATTCACCTTTAATATTATTTTCATATCTTTTTATTATTATTATTATTCAACAATAGCACAAGTGCATCGAAGTAACAACACTTACAATGCCTCATAAAAGAGGAAATTATCTTGAGGATTAAAAATTTTGTGAATTAAAAAAAAGAAAAGTGAGGGAAAAAAAGAAGAAACCCATTGGAGGTACAACCCCAGAGCCATGCGTCATACAAAAAGCTTCTAAAAATAAACATCAAACTGCCAAAAAGAAAGAAAAGATATATAAAAAAATTTACATTTAGATCTTGGAGGAAATCTATCAGTTAACTGAAATGATAATAACGAGCAGATGAGCCCCATCTCTTAAAATCAAATAAAGGTACAAAGGTTCGACTTCTAATTTTCTCCAAGACACAGCATCACCTGAGAGAGCCATTGTGACAAAGTAGGAGCTGATATATCCTTCCATTTCAACAAGATGGCCCTCCTAGCTATCAATGTAACAAACATGTTGGTCAGACACAGAAATACCATGGATATTTTGAGGAATTATTCCAAAAAGCATAGTCAATTTATTAGGTTGTAAATTGATTCTGAGTGCTTTAGAAATTGTCGAAAAGATTGACTTCCAAAACTGTTTTAATATAGAACATGACCAGAACGCATGTATCAGTGTGGCTATCTCATTTTTACATCTATCACAATACTTGTCAACATTGGGAAATATTTTTGGAAGTCTCTCCTTCGTCAGATGGTAATAATGTACAATTTTAAATTGAATCAGTGAATGACGAGCACAGATCGAAGAAGAGTTAACCAGCTTCAGAATCCATGTCCAATCCTCCAATATAAAAGGGAAATTGAGTTCCTTCTCCCAATCCCGTTTAATCTTAAGTAAATGACGCTTATCCCTTTGTAATAATAAATTATAAATTCTTCCAATAGAACCTTTCAATGAGGGTTTCATACTCATAATAGTAACTAACAAATCAGCCTCCAATATGTAAGGAAAATTACTTAAATATTTTTGTAAAAAAATGTAACTTGAAGATATTGTAAAAAAGTGAATATAAGAGAGAATACTTATCGACAAATTGTTCAAAAGACATCAATCTGCCTTCTTTAAATAAATCCGAAAAAGAATTAATACCTTTATTTTTACCATGTAAAAAAAATTGGAACACTCCAAGAAGGTTTAAAAAAGTAATGTTGATAAATTATACTACAAAGTTTAACTTTTTTAAGATTTAAAAAATTGTGGAGCTGGATCCATATTTGTAAAGAGTGCTTAACCACAGGATATAGGTTTAAATTAGCAACTTTAGCTAATTGTATAGGTAGAGTAACTCCTAATAACGAAGTTAAATAAAACTGTTTCACAGCTCTCAGTTCCTGGTCTACCCAGATTGGCTGTTCATTCCTATCAACCCAATATAACCAGAAGGACATACACTGCGTTAACAGCCCAGTAATACATTCATAGATTAGGCAAAGTGAGACCACCATCCTTTTTCAACTTTTGCAAATGACATTTACCAATTCTTGGTCTTTTATTATCCCAAATAAAAGATAGAATAATAGAATCAATCCGATCAAAAAACTTCTTAGTAAACAAAAACAGGAATATTCTGAAATAAATATTAAAATTTTGTTGGGCGGAAGCAGACATTTTGCTTGCTTCTTCTGGAATAATCCCAAAAGTTGCTGTAAGTGGATTAGGTTGAACATCCACATCTATAACTTTAGATAATATTCCAAACACATCCCTCCAAAAATTGTTTAAACTTACACATGACCAAAACATATGAGTTAGAGTAGCCACTTCTGCATTACATCTCTCACAAATAGGGCTTATATTAGAAAAAATATGCGCCAATTTATCTTTGGACATATGGGCCCTGTGTACTATCTTAAACTGAATTTAGATATGGCGTGTGCAGATAGGTGAATTATTGACTAAATAATAAATTTTACTCCACTGATTATCTGAAAGTGAATGTTGAAGTTGTACTTCCCAGGTGCGTTGAACCCTATCATTAGACGACATGCGAGCATTCATTAACTGTTTATAAAGGATTGCTATTAATTGTTTTTGACAAGGTTTAAACTGAAAAATAGCATAAGCCAAATTTAAAGAGCAGGCTATGGGGTAAATCGGTAAAAAATCACGTAAAAAATTCCCAACCTGTAAATATCTGAAAAATGTGTATTAGAGATATCATATTTGTCCATTAACTGTGAAAAAGACATTAAACAGTCTTGTAAAAACAAATCTAAAAAAGTTCACTAAAGGAGGAAAATTGACTTTATAAAGATCCTGATATTTTTTAGTAATTATAACACCTAAATATCCAAAAGAATCCATGACTTTAAAAGGAATATTATCATATATAGAGAAAGATTCATTTAAAGGAAGTAATTCACTTTTACTAAAATTTATTTTATATCCTGAAAGGGCTCCAAATTTGTCATATAATTTTTAGCAAAGCAGGAATAGATTATTCAGGCTTGGATATATATACCAATAAATCATCAGTGTAAAGAGAGATCTTGTGCATGGTCTTATTCACAAAAATCTCATGAATATTTTCGGCTTCACAAAGAGCAATAGCAAGGGGCTCTAATCTTAAGTTAAATAACAAAGATAGATAGATAGATACTTTATTCATCCCCATGGGGAAATTCCAACTTTTTTCCAATGTCCCATACACTTGTTGTAGCAAAACTAATTACATACAATACTTAACTCAGTAAAAAATGATATGCATCTAAATCACTATCTCAAAAGCATTAATAATAGCTTTTAAAAAGTTCTTAAGTCCTGGCGGTAGAATTGTAAAGCCTAATGGCATTGGGGAGTATTGACCTCTTCATCCTGTCTGAGGAGCATTGCATCGATAGTAACCTGTCGCTGAAACTGCTTCTCTGTCTCTGGATGGTGCTATGTAGAGGATGTTCAGAGTTATCCATAATTGACCGTAGCCTACTCAGCGCCCTTCGCTCAGCTACCGATGTTAAACTCTCCAGTACTTTGCCCACGACAGAGGCAAAGGACTTAATGGACAACCTTGGCTTGTCCCCCGTGATAGCTGAAAAAAGGAGACCTAGAGTTATTAGTGACAATAGTAGCAATAGGAGCTTTATATATCATTTTAATCCAATAATTAAAATTAATACCAAAGCCAAATATTTCTAAAGCATTAAATAAATATTTCCATTCAATTCAATCAAATGCTTTTTCAGCATCCAAAGATATAAGGCATTGTGGAGTTTTAGAAGGTGAATATATAATGTTAAATAATCTCTGAACATTTGAGAAGGAATAATGACCCTTTATAAAGCCTGTTTGATCTTTAAAAATGATTTTACCCAAAATACTCTCCAACCAATTGGCCATTATCTTTAAGTGAAACTTAGCATCAACATTCAATAAGGAAATAGGTCTGTATGAGGCACAATCACAAGGATCTTTATCCCTTTTGAGAATTAAAGAAATAGAAGCTTCATAAAAAGTAGAGGGTAAATCACTTTTCACAAAAGATTCTTTAAACCTCTCCAACATATATGGAGAAAGCAATTTTCCAACTTTTTTTATAAAATTCTACAGGATAACCAGTAAGTCCCGGGGCCTTACCAGATTGCATTGAGAAAATAGCTTTATGAATTTTGGATTCAGTAATTTAGGCATCCAGAGTTTTTTGATCCTCAACAGAAATTTTAGGAAAAGCAATTGTTCGTAAAAAAAAACCATTCATTTCAGAAGAGTCTACTGGACATTGAAATTTATAAAGTTCAGTCTAAAAGTCTTAAAAAATCTTAGTAATTTCTTCATAATGCCAAGCCAGGGTACCATCTTTTCTATGAATTTTCAAAATTTGCCTCTTGGCTCTAGCTGATTTTAATTGAGATGCAAGTAGTTTATTATTTTTATCTCCAAAGATATAAAATTGGCTCTTTAACTTAAGTAGATAACTCTCAATTGAATGAAATAATAATAGGTTATATTATGATTGAAGTTCCACCCGTTTTTAAAATGTCAATATTAGGGGAAGTCACATAGATATTATCTAAATCTTTAATTTGTTTTGAAATTTTATCTAATTTTGCTTTTGTCTGTCTTTTAAGTTTAAGTTTAAGTTTTAAGTTTAAGAATAAGAAATAATCTGACCACGTAAAAATGCTTTGAATGTATCAAATATAATTAAATTAGACATACCTCCTATATCATCAAAAAGAAAGAAATTCTTTTATCTGGCTTTCAATAAAACTGGTAAAGTCAGAGCATTGCAATAAAGTCTGAGACATGTGCCATGGTGGACGGCCAAAAATGTCATCGTGAAATTCAAAGGACAAACTCAAAGGCGCATGATCAGGTATAGCAATAGCGTCATATTCACAGTTTTTAACATTAGGCAAAAGACGGGGATCAACTATAATATAATCAATCATCGAATATATTTTATAAACATGGAAAAAAAAGAACATTCTCTGTTATCAGGGTGTAAATGCCTCCATAATTCGATCAACCCAAAATCGGTCAAAAAAGAGTTAATAACTGACGCAAAATGATTTGGAAGTCGTTGATTAGTTGAGCTCTTATCAATCATAGGATTTAAACAACAGTTAAAATCCCCACCCATTAACAACATATACTCATTTAAATCTGGCAGTAAAGCAAATATTCTTTTTAAAAAAGAAGGATCATCTAAATTAGGACCATACAAATTAACCAAAACAACCTTTCTATTACAAATCACTCCTTTAACAATTAAAAATCTACCATTAGAATCTGACTCAATATCCTCTTGAGTAAATATATTAGATTTAATAAAGATAGAAACCCGCTTAGTTTTGCTCTGAGAAGTAGCATGGAGTTGTTTTCCATTCCACCAGCAAAAAAAAATCTAATTTGATCTCCTGCCTTGATATGCGTCTCCTGAGCAAAAATTATATCAGGTTGGAATCGATTAATAATTTTAAGTCTTTTTTGTTTAATAGGATAATTCCAACCACGTATATTCCAAATTATTACATTAATCCATTTAACTGCCGTACTATAATTTTATTCTAATTTACTTTATACATGCGCAGAACACATACCAATACGGGATTATCAAAGATGGCAGTGATGAAGAATAAAGCCATATAGAAAACACGCATGCTCCGGAACCGCCCAATGGGAAAAAACTCCTAACTCTAAACCCACCCACCCTCCCAAAAGCCTGAAAAAAAGGCAAGTGAACTAAGATAGATGCGAAGACATGGGCCACTCTGTTGGTCTCATCTCTGCCTCCCCCCAGCCAGTACATAAAATATATAAAATGACCTTGCAAGAATGACAGTAAAGTCTCAACAAAGGAGAGTGTTTACATTCTATCAGGTGTTAAACAGAAAAAGAACCAAAATAATATAATCTCTTAGAAAGAAAAACCAGCGCCATCTTAAGTTTAGCTTTAAATCCCTAAGAAAACTTTAAATTCAGTTATAGGGCGCTGTAATAAAACAGATTAAAAAAAAAGTTAATAGTATACTTAACTGAACTAAATTGATGGAAATATTAATTAGTAAAATCATAGTAACTTAACCCTCCCAGATAAATATATAAAAAGAAACCCTGTTGGTAGAAAAAAAAACTACCAGTTAGTAATTTAAGAAACAACAAAAAAAATCAAACCAAATATTAGATAAAAGGAACAAATCCTTTTATCCTCTTTTCTCAGTCAAATATGTAATTAACCATTTGAACAGTCAAACTTGAACCGTAAATCTTCTTTCCAAAAAAAAAATCCAATAGGATGTAATGATGAGCAGGTTTTCTTTTCTTCTTTTATTAATCTGTCAATGAAATATCCAAATAGCCTTCATATGTCTTCTTTTCGTAGTGTGAGTAATATACAGATAATCAAACAGCTTTTCAGATAGTTCATTCAGTAGTAACGTCAGTGGTGGTGACAGGTATAGCCTGGACAAAATCCAGCTCGACTTTTGGGTCAAAGAAAGTACATGGGGAAGAATTAGGAGGAACATCTTTCATTCTTGTCGGGTAACTCAAAGAGGGAAGTCGTTTCATATCATATGCTTGTTTCATTACCAAAGCAAATCTTGCTCTTTGTTCCATTACTTCTTTTGGATAATCTTCATAAAAACGGAGCTCAGACTCATTGAATCTGAAAACTCTGTTTTTTTGCCTGTCGCATTATTTGATCTTTAATTTTAAAGTGATGAAAACAAACCAAAATAAATCTTGGTCTGGTTGAGTCTTTAAATTTCGAAGTGGACAGCCTGTGTGCTCTTTCAATAGCAGGTAGCTGTGATGAAATAGTCAAAAATAGATCATGAAAGAGCTTACCAAAGTAAACCATTAAGTCTCCATTTTCAGCTCCTGACTGCAATCCAACGATTTGTATGTTGTTTCTCCGAGACTTAGTTTCCAAATCAATAATCTTATTGACGATATTTTTCCAAACGGGTTGTAGTATCAGACAGTTTTTACTTAGTTGACTTCAATTCCTCTTCATGATTAGTAACTTGAGTTTCCATATCTTTAAGTTTTCCCAGAAATAAGTTCATTTCATTATATCCTTTTCCAGTTGATCTTTAATTGCCTTATTCTGATCTTGAATTGATTTCAGTGTCCGAACAATATCTTTAGCCCATGATGGCATTTCATCAGATCTTTCCTTCGGCGTCTTTCCTTTTTCATTACCTTTGTCAGTAGGTTCATACAGATTCTTCCCACTTCTCGTAGACATAGACATATCACTCCCCTTCAAGAATCAGCAATTAAAAATTTGAAATTCAAAATTTAAGCTGTGAGCGGGAGAGAAAACTAAGAGCAGCACAGAATTGGTGCTACTCCATCGACAGACAGAGGCAGTCTCCATTCACCTGTAATATTAGTTCCCTTCGGGGTTGATTGGCATTCGAAAGCCCTGTTCCAATGATATGTCAAAGCTCATTGCAATCGATTTTGGTCATTGTCAGGCCAATCCATATTATTTGTTAATGATGTTGGCTAACTTAGTTGGTAAGCATTGGAGCAGTAGGGCATTAAATTGGGGGGGCCGGATTCACATCATTAAAGGCTTGGTCTCCTGCGAAAGTGCTTTAGCAGGCTACAAAACTCATACAGGGTCGATATGCCAGACACGGGTTCGGGATCCCGTGTTTCCCTATCAGTTCTAACTTTAGACTGACATTCCTACCCTTCTCTCCTATGTAGACCGGCCTTGGTTTGCTTACGTTGTTTTTCCTGCTGTCGTTTTGGGCGCCCATCCATCCATTCACGCTCTGTTTTTAACGTCTCCCAACCTTTGGTGTTCCTTCTGCAGTACTTACCTCTATCCTAGTGGTCGCCAACCTGTCGATTGCGATCGATTAGTTTACCTTTGAGACTTTCCCAGTAGATCCCGAAAAAAAAGAAAAATAAATACACAAATACTGTTGAGAGATTGTTTCCGGATTGTGGGGTTTTAGTTTCATTCTTTCTACTTGCGTGTAACTACACAGTGCACCCAACCACTGGGCCGCGAGGAAACAACATGAGTCATCTGCACCTTTCCTCATTCCCTGTCAGCCCACTGTTGAACTTGAGTGCTCGCGAGGTCATCAGTCGCCTAACCGCAGTGACACCCTCACGCCAGAGATCACCAGTTGGCCTCGGGCGGCCGGTGGGAAGTGCCGTCACTACTGGCCTGGAGTGCTGCCTCTAAACCTGTTTAGCACACTGAATGTTTGTGGGGAATCCGGTGCTAAAATATTCGCAGACGACCTAATTCGGGCTCAGCGTTTCATAGGTATCAGAGCAGCTACCGTGCTGTGATCTACTGAAACAAACTTTTGTCGGCTGATAGGTCCTACAAGGGGGGGCGGGCATTTTACTAAGGCCAAGGTAGGGGTTCTTGGGCTTAAAATGGTTGGTGACCACTACTCTATCCCTTTATCTCATGCATTATTCCTCCAACTTGCTGATAATATACTGTTCCACTTTAAAGGTAGGTCACATCTGGAATTTTTCCAGTCAGCCGAGGATTTCCTTCCACGCTGCTGTGTGGTGTTGTGAAATCATGTACAAGGCAAGTTACAGCAGTAGTTTGCCATTGCCTTCTGTTGAGTGAGTTGTTTTGTTCACCAGCTCTAACCCCAGCACAGATGAAAGTGTGCAGGGGAGTCAGCTGGATTCGAACTCGGGACCTCTCGCTTCGAAGTCCAACGCTGAAGCCACTAGGCCACCAGTGGCATAGCCGGCAAAGTTCCACTTTACATCTGCCTTTTCCTTCCATTCCCTTTACAACAATTTCCACTTCTTTGCTCAGTTCTTTTTCCAAATCAAATTTACTGCTTGTTCTCATGAGGTAATAACCCAGGCTCCTGCAACCTCCCCCATCCGTGGCCACATTTTGTTCCCCAATTTCTTATTCAGCACTGCAGTCAACATTCACAAATATTTTTCCTTGTCTGGAGAACTCTCACACAAATTGTGTCGGGCTGCTGCTGGCCCACTCGTATCAATTGACTGCAATTGACCAATGGTCTCTAAGTAATTTATTGGGCAATTAACAATGAGATAAATTTACCCGGCTGGCACCTCCTGCTTAATTGATCAATTTACCTGGCATGTCTGCCTCCTGGCCACTTAGTAAAATTTTGCCTACCTTATACAAATCTCCCAACAAATTCTTTCCCGATCCTGTCAAGTATGTGATCAGCCTTGGGTGAGGCACCATACGTCCAAAGGAACTAACGGTGAGTGACAAATTTAAAATACCCATTGGGCTTCCGTTCGGTCTCCACAGTCCCCAGAGTGGTCCAGCTGCTTACTCAGCCCGTCTGCTTGGCACTCCCTATATTGGGCTCCCGTTCGGTCTCCGCAGTCCCCAGAGTGGTCCAGCTGCTTACTCAGCCTGTCTGCTTGGCACTCCCTATATTGGGCTCCCGTTCGGTCTCCGCAGTCCCCAGAGTGGTCCAGCTGCTTACTCAGCCCGTCTGCTTGGCACTCCCTATATTGGGATCATGTCCGTGATGCCAAATGTTAAAGTTGAATCTGAATAAAACTCAGGAGACCAACTTCTTATCGACACCACGGTTTATTGTGCATTCAAATGCCTGCAGGAGTTTGAGACCCAGTTGTCAAAGGGAAGGCACATAAGCACTGCCACCTTCTGACAAGTCGAATGACTTAGGTTACAGCCGTATATTTATACATAGTACATCCCATACATTAATATTGCAAGATGTTATTTGAACTGGCAAAACTGTGTGTTGATGCAAAACTTAATTACTTAGATAACAGAGTTTGCTAAATGGTTTTAATTATAGATGGATGTACTGTCCAGTCCTTATCAGTTATTACCTTTGCAAGGCCCTGACTTAATTGCAAACAGATGTTCATTCCTGTCCTTATCAGTGAGTCCTCCTCCCTTTACTCAAACGAGGATACAATGTATAATATTATCAGCTCTCAATGTGTCTCTCTGCAAGCCACAAAGAACTGGTAATGAGTCTGTCTTAGCTAAACGCTGAAGATTGAGTTCACTTCAGTTCAAAATTCCTATTCACTCCCAATTATTCTTTTAGCCAGAGGTTACACAGGTTCAAAATGAATTTTTTATGTACCCTCAATTCGTCAGGAGGGTTCAGGGGAAATATTTATGCCCAATATAGAAACTGGTGTTACCTGTGTGTATTGTGGCAATGCAAGAGGTGCTGGAGAATTTGTAAGTTGGAAGAAGTGGAGTAATATTTGCAAATCTGACTTTTTAAAGCATAATTAAGCAAGCAAGCCACATATGGACAATATGAAAAAGTTTTGGTGAGAAAATCCTTCATTACCCGTTACAGGCCTGCTACATAGGTTGTGTGAGAGTGCAGATGAACTCGATCAAACCCAGGGGAGATCAAAGTACTTATCAACAGTGATTTGCTAGCTGTGAAAACGATTACCTCTCTGTATAAAATTCACTGTGCACATGTCACTGAGTTCAAAAAAGTGCACAGTACATGATTTATGTGCACACTGGTCATTACAAATTAGAGGGGACATTGGTGGGAAGGTGGTGAGACCTCCAGTGTCCCTGATGTCCTCACATACAAGATGTGCACCCTGCACGTTAAGGAGTTGAAACCTGAAATGGATGATTTCCGGATCATCCAGGAGTTGGAGGGGGTGATAGATATGACATGAAGAGAGTTGAGTTACACCCAAGGTGCAGGACACAGGAAACTGGGAGAGAGTCAGGAAGGGGAATGAGGTTAAATAGACATTGCAGAGTACTCTTGTGCCCATGAAACATAACAAAAGGTAGACCACTTTAGAAACTGGTGGTGAAGGGGATTATCTGACAGAGAAAAGTCAAAGGGGTGATAGGGGATTCATTAGTTAGGGGAACAGAACAAGAGGGGACTGATATCCAAGTGGTAAGGGTTGCTAGTGCTAGTGTGGGTTGAACGGGTGATGTGGTTAAAATAAGCTGCAAGGGGAATGGGAGCCAGAATGAGCAAACAGATAATGGAGAGGGTGAATTGAATTGAATTGACTTTATTAGATACATACTTCATAAACATGAGGAGTAGAAATCTTTATGTTATGTCTCCATCTAAATGTACAATGTGTAATTTATGGTAATTTATAATAGATCGTTTGTACATAGGACAGTCAATATTACATCGAAATGCAATTGTATCAGCATGAATTAATCAGTCTGATGGCCTGGTGGAAGATGATGTCCCGGAGCCTGTTGGTCCTTTTGCTGTGGTACCATTTCCTGGATGGTAGCAGCAGGAACAGTTTGTGGTTGTGGTGAATTTGGTCCCTGATATCCTTTGGGCCCTTTTTATACACCTGTCTGTGTAAATGTACTGCATAGTGGAAAGTTCACCACTACGGATGTGCTGGGCTGTTCGCAACACTCTCTGCAATTTCCTGCAATTAAGGGAAGTACAATTCCCATACCAGGCAGTGATGCAGCCAGTCAGGATGCTCTCAATTGTGTCCCTGTAGAAAGTCCTCAGGATTTTGGTCCCCATCCCCAACTTTTTCAACTATCTGAGGTGACAGAGGTACTGCTGTGCTCCTTTTACAACACAGCCGGTATGTACAGACAATGTAAGGTGCTTTGTGATGTTTATGCCGAGGAACTTAAAGCTGTTCACCTTTTTAACCCAGTATCCATTGATGTCAATGGGGGTTATCCTGTCTCCATTCCTCCTGTCGTCCACAATCAGCTCCTTTGTTTTTCTGACAATGATGGAGGGTTTGTTTCCTTGACACCAGTCAGATGTTCAGATCATAGATAGATTCAGCAGTTAGATGGTTGAGACTGGTGCAATGAATGTGCTGAGCTGTGTATATCACAATGCAAGAAGCATCGTAGGAAAGCCTGATGAGCTCAAGACAAGGAATTATGATATTGTAACCAATATTCGGACTTGGTTGCAGCCAACAGCCTGAGGGATTTAGAGGAACAAATTTGTAGAGAGATTGCAGACCATGCCAATAAACAAAAAGGTTGATTCAGTAAATGATTTTAACTTTCCATTTATTGACTGGGACTCCTAAACTGTAAAGGACTAGATGAGGTAGATTTTGTCAAATGTGCCCTTAATCAATACGTAGAATTCCTGATGTAGAAGTGTGCAATAAGCTGTTAGGAATTGATCAGGGCTGGTGACAGAAATTAGTGATCATAATGCCATGAGATTCAAAGTAAATAGGGAAAAAGAGTGGTCTGGACCACAGGTTGAGATTCTAAATTGGAGAAAGGTCAATTTTGATGGTATCAGAAAGGATCTGACAAGTGTGGTTTGGGACAGGCTGTTTCCTGGCAAAGGAGTACATGTAAGTGGGAGGCCTTCAGATGTGAATTTTTGAGGGTGTAGAGTTTGTATGTGCCTGCCAAAATGAAAGTTGAAAGGTAACTGGTCCAGGGAACCTTGCTTTTGAAGAGAAATTGAAGCCTCGTATATTTTGTTCCTCTAAATGCCTCAGACTGTTGGGTGCTACTGAGACCCATTAATGACTACAAGTCATGATTCCACGCACTGAGCTCATCTGAATTTTTTTGTTGTCTTCTTTTGGTTTCTCAAAGCTTCCGAATAGTTTTTGTTCTTTTGTTTACCCTCTCTTTGACATTTATGTTGGCTTTGGTTTCTCATTTTAACCACAGTTGTGTCCTCCTGTCTTTCTAATGCTTCCACTTCTGTAGCATCACTCAGCTCCCGAATTGCTCCAGAAACTCCAGCCACTGCTGCTCAATTGTCACTCCTACCCTTCCCCTTCCAAACAAGTTTGGCCAGCTTCTCTGCCATAGAAACATGGAGAAGTTCAGTAAAGAAACAGGCTATTTGTCCCATCAAGTCAATGCCAAAAAAGCATTTAAACTTGCAGTGCGATCTGGACCAGCTGGCAAAATGGTTTGAGAAATGGAAAATGGAATTTAATGCAGACAAGTGTGAGTTGTTGCACTTTGGTCTGACCTACCAAGGGAGGTCTTTCACAGTGACTGGTCGGGCACAGAGGAGTGTTGTAGAAGAAAGGGACCTCTTGTAGAAGAAAGTCCTTAATTCACTGAAACTGGTATCACAGTTAGATAGAGATGGAAGGGAAGATTTTAGCCCAATGGCCTTCATGAACAAAAGTACTGACAACAATAGATGGATGTTATGTTGACTTGTAGAAGACGTTGGTGAGGCCTAATTTGGAGTACTGAGTGCAGTTTTGGTCACCAACCTACAGGAAAGATGTAAGGACTTTGAAAGAGTTCAGAGAAAATTCACAAGGATGTTGCCAGGTCTGGAGTACTTGGGTTATAAGGAAAGACTGAACAGGAGTGTAAATGCAAGCTGGCTTTTACCACTGAGATGGGGTAGGAGTACAACCAGAGGCCATGAGTTAAGGGTGAAAGGTGAAATGTTAAGGGGAACATGAGGGGAAACTTCTTCACACAGACAGTCATCCACGTGTGGAATGAGCAGCCAGCTCAAGTGATGCATGCAAGCTCGATTTCAACATTTCAGAGGTTCATGTAGGTACCTGCATGGTAGGGGTATGGGAGTGGGCAGATTAAATAGTTCAGCATAGACTAGATGGCCCAAAGGGCATGTTTCTGTGTTGTAACTTTCTACAAGAATGTGAAATATTACAAAAATTCACTCTGTCTTTTTAACAGCTGTGCGGACCAACCATTCACCTCAACAGGAATTTTTTATATGGCATTAAAACTGTGGCACTTTAAGTTAGTAATACATAAAAGAAAATCCCAGATGCACATCAAGAAAGACTAATTGCGTGAGATTGTTTTTGTTACTGTGGGGCCAGGCACCCATGCAGCTCAGCAGGAACAGGGAATAATACCAATGGAGAGAGTCCAACTCAGCAAAGGTACAAATTGGAGATGGCAGAAATGCCCCATTCTTATAGAAACAGGAACAGCATCAGGGAATTGATGGTCATTCCAGATACCAGCACTCTGCCCAGTCAGGAGATGATTTCTCTGTCCAACTTGGGTAGAACCTCACTGTAACAGTGTGATACCAGATCAAACCTTGGTAACTCAAGTAATCTCATCTGAAATGTTGTCCTACACCCATTGATGGATTTTGTAAATCTTTTTACAGGTTAAAAACTAGAAGGAATTTGTCTCCAGGAAGTTCAAACACGACACACCAGTTGGGTTGTCTCTGTCCAGATATTTAAGAAGTGGAGCAAGGGATTCAATCAACCATCCTTCCTGCTCAGACTGTGGGGAGGGATTCACTCGGTCATTTGACCAACTGGCAACCCGTCATTTTACACAGGAGAAAGGCTGTTCACCTGCTCAAACAGTGGGAGTGGATTCACTCGGTTATCACAATTGAAGGTACATCAGCAAGTTCAATCTGGGCAAGGCCATACACCTGTTCTGTATTGTGAGAAAGGATTCAGTCAGTCTTCCCACCTGTGGACACACCAGTCAGTTCACTCTGGGCCAAGGCTGGTGATCTGCTGAATATCTGGGAAAGGATTCACTCAGTCATCTGACCTAATGGCACACCAGCGTGTTCACACTGCGGAGAGGCTGTTCACCTGCTCAGAGTGTGGGAAGGGATTCACTCGGTCATCCACCTTACTGGTACATCAGCGAGTTCACACTGGGGAGAAGCCGTTCACCTGCTCAGAGTGTGGGAAGGGATTCACTCGGTCATCCACCTTACTGGTACATCAGCGAGTTCACACTGGGGAGAAGCCGTTCACCTGCTCAGTCTGTGGGAAGGGATTCAGACAGATATCCCATCTACTGAGTCATCAGCGAGTTCACACTGGGGAGAAGCCATTCACCTGCTCAGAATGTGGGAAGAGATTCGCTCACTCATCCAACCTACATAGTCATCAGCGAGTTCACACTGGAGAGAGGCCATTCACCTGCTCAGAGTGTGGGAAGGGATTCACTCGGTCATCTCTGCTACTGGCACACCAGCAAGTTCACACTGGGGAGTGGCCTTTCACCTGCTCAGAATGTGGGAAAGGATTCACTGAGTCATACACCTTACTGGTACATCAGCGAGTTCACACTGGGGAGAAGCCGTTCACCTGCTCAGAATGTGGGAAGAGATTCACTCAGTCATCCAATCTACAGAGACATCAGCGAGTTCACATTGGGAAGAAGCCGTTCACCTGCTCAGAATGTGGGAAGACATTCGCTCACTCATCCAACCTACATAGTCATCAGCGAGTTCACACTGGGGAGAAGCCGTTCACCTGCTCAGTCTGTGGGAAGAGATTCACTCGGTTAGCTAACCGACAGAGACATCAGCAAGTTCACACTGGGGAGAAGCCGTTCACTTGCTCAGTCTGTGGGAAAGGATTCACTCAATCATCCCAAATACTGGAACACAAGTCAGTTCATAGTGGGGAGTGGCCATTGTTATGAATCCCTCAGTTTTGTTTAATATGGACTGTCATTTTAAGAGAGATTAAGAAGGTGAATCAGTCTGACTTGCAGCTTGTTTAGTTTTAACTGAGGACACAGACACTCAGAGGCAGACGGAGATGAATGAAAACTGGAAGGATTGAAACCAGGGAACGAGTGGCCAAAGTTCCCTGTTTAGAACTGGGAACACTGTTTAGAAATTTCCTTTGCCCACAAGGGTGGGTTAATTATCCATTCACCATACATCGAATGTGTGGTTGTCACCTCATTTAACCCATAGGAGTGGATCTGATTTGGGATATCCTGTGGAGACCACTTATGTGTTAACCCTTGCCTAGGTGTGATGTGGTCATTCATTTGTAGATGATACCCCTCATGACAAGTCACTTTCGGTGATAATTCGTATGTAGATTTGTAAAGATGACGGATAAAATCTACAGCTACTGTTCTCTCATTTTAACACTGTGTAACCTGTAGAACAGACAGACAGACATACTTTATTGATCCTGAGGGAAATTGAGTTTTGTTACAGCCGCACCAACCAAGAATAGTGTAGAAATATAGCAATATAAAACCATCAATAATTAAATAATAATAAGTTAATCTTTGCAAGTGGAAATAAGTCCAGGACCAGCCTATTGGCTCAGGGTGTCTGACACTCTGAGGGAAGATTAGAAAAGTTTGATGGCCACAGGCAGGAATGACTTCCTATGACGCTCAGTGTTACATCTCGGTGGAATGAGTCTCTGACTGAATGTACTCCTGTGCCTAACCAGTACATTATGGAGCGGATGGGAGTCATTGTCCAAGATGGCATGCAACTTGGACAGCATTATCTTTTCAGACACCACCGCCAGAGAGTGCAGTTACACCCCCAGAACATCACTGGCATTACGAATGAGTTTGTTGATTCTGTTGGTGTCTGCTACCCTCAGCCTGCTGCCCCAGCACACAACAGCAAACATGATAGCACTGGTCACCACAGCCTCGTAGAACATCCTCACCATCGTCTGGTAGATGTTAAAGGACCTAAGTCTCCTCAGGAAATAGAGACGGCTCTAACCCTTCTTGTAAACAGCCTGAGTGTTCTTTGAGCAGTCCAGTTTATTGTCAATTCGTATCCCCAGGTATTTGTAATCCTCCACCATGTCCACACTGACCCCTTGGATGGAAACAGGGGTCACTGGTGCCTTAGCCCTGCTCAGGTACACCACCAGCTCCTTAGTATTTTTCACATTAAGCTGCAGATGATTCTGCTCGTACCATGTGACAAAGATTTCCACCATAGCTCTGTACTCAGCCTCATCTCCCTTGCTGTTCAACATAACTGTCTTCTCTCGACATTTACCCTGAATTACAAATATCTCTCTCATCACCAATTTTGTGGATGAACTGAACTTTCATACTTTACCATCTGAAGACTCCAAGCCTTGTTTCCCCCGAGCTCAATAGTTTGGGAGTTATATTTACACACATACATACACATAACACTGTTAATTTTTGTTTAACTTGCTTAAGTTACTATATTATAAGTGGATACTAATAAGCATTGTGGTTTTCACATCAAAAACAGACTCCAGTAGTAGTCTGTTGCTGCTGGTTCGTTTCTGAAGCGTTACGGTTCATAACAAAATGGGGCCTGCATCTGGGATATGATCAAATTTGAGGATTGATTAATTATCGATTTCATTGGGGAAATCTCTTTTGATTTATTTCTGTGTGGAAAATTTGCAGCAATGGATGTTGATCGATGTCAGGAAGCGCCAGCCTCTGAGGCATTAGAGGATGCCAGAAGGGTTGAGTTGTTGAGTATTGCTGAAAGGTTACATCTTGCTAAGGTGAAATTGACAATGAGGAGGGCACAGATGCAGAGGATAATAGCTGAACATTATGTTTCTGAGAGTGTGTTTAAAGTGGAGGAGTTGGAGGTGTTTCCTGAAAGTAAACCTAGTGAGCTTGAGCTCCAGTACAAGTGAGAAAAATTAAAGATGGAGGCTGTGGAAAGGCAGAGGCAGTTTGTGGCTAGAGAGGCAGAAACACAGACAGAAAATTGTCTCATAAAGTATAACAAAGGGGAAGGCTCAGCAAGCCGATTCTGCTTTGACAGTTGATGAAGCAGCTGATTATTTATACTGCACCAATCATCGCTACTGGGCTATAAACGTGCAGGAGCAGTGTATGGTTCAGTGCTTTGCTCAAAGACACTCACGCTGCCTTGGCTGAGGCTCGAAATCATGACCTTCAGATCGCTAGTTCAACACCTTAACCAGCTGGCCATGCACCACACATTACGACCTAGTGAAACAGGCTGTGCTCAGAGCTTATGAGTTGGTCCCAGAAGCATACAGGCAAAAGTTTAGACATTTGAAGAAATCTGTGAACCAGACTTATATGGAATTTGCTTATGAGAAATTTGTGTGTATTTCCCGCTGGTGCACATATAAAAATGTAAATGATGATTTTAACAGCTTGAAAGAGTTGGTTTTAATTGAAGAATTCAAAAAGTGCATGCCTGATGACATAAAGACGTATTTAGATGGAAATGATGCTGCCACTATGCAGGAGTCTGCTAGATTAGCAGATCAGTTTGCTTTAACTCATAAGGTTATGTTTACCCTGAATAAGAGTTTCGAAAAGAGTAGCAGGGATAACCAGGGTAAACCAGAAATTAATGCTGGGATTTGTCACACTTGTCAAGTTGTGGCTAAACCTAATCAGGTCATCCCAGTGGCCCCACTCCAGCCTATACCTGCATTCAGTGAAACCTTTTCCAAAGTTATAGTGGATTGTGCTGGCCCATTTGCCAAAGGCTAAAGCTGGCCATCAGTATCTGCTAACTATTATGTGTACTGCATTCAGATTCCCAGAGGCAATGCCTCTCAGAAATATTAAAGCTAAAAATGTGTCGAAGGCTCTTACCGAGTTTTTTTTTACTTTATTCGATTTGCCTCAAGAAATCCAGTCTGATTAAGGAAGTAATTTTACATCTGGGTTATTCCAGCAGGTAGTTTATGAACTGGGAGCAAAAGAAATTACATCGTCTCCATACCATCCGGAATCACAAGGGGCTTTAGAAAAATTTCACTCTACGCTCAAGACATGAAATGATCAAGACATACTGTGTTGAAAATGGAAACGACTAGGATGAAGGAATACATTTGCTTTTCTTCGCAGTAAGAGAGTCGGTTCAGGAATCATTGGGCTTTACTCCATTTGAACTCGTATTTGGTCGCAGAGTGAGGTGACCTTTGACCTTGTAAAAGGAGCGGTGGATTTCTGGGGATGTACATGTTAACTTGTTAGACTATGTTTTAAAGTTCAAAAATAAACTACACCAATTCTGTAGTCTACCGAAACAAAACTGAAAGATTTCTCAAAACAAAATGAAGTGTTGGTTTGTTAAGCAGGGTTGCGAAAGAAAATACCGGGTGGGGGATAAGGTGCTTGTCTTATGTTGACGAATCCACTTCAGGTGAAATTCAATAGACCATATGAAATAGTCTCTCAATTTAATGATGTGAATTATGTTAGTACAACACACGACCGACGTAAACTAACACAGCTGGTACACATAAATATGATAAAGCCTTATTTTGACAATCAGGCACCATCTGTGAGTGTTGTTGTCAAAATATATGAATCTGGCAACCCTGAGAATGAAACAATAGACTCGTCTGAGACTTTTCACAAGCCAAACATGGTCCCAGTTAGAGTAATGAACTCCGTTGTTCCAGAAAATATTGATAACAAGTTTGCTCATCTGCAGCCAAAGCAACAACAACAGCTGAAGGAATTAGTTCTGAAGTTTAAAGATTTATTTCCCGATGTTCCCAAGCAAACCACGGTCTCAGTACATGACACAGATATTGGTCAAGCCAAACCGATTAAACAACACCCATATCGCATGAACGTAGTGTTATGAAACCAGTAACTGGTTTCACTTACCAGCAAAGATAGATATGTCAGTTGAAGTCCAATGGTACTATTTTCAAAAGTTTTATTAATAAAGGGGCACAAAAATTAAGGTTAATACAAACATTCAGATAACATGCGTCAATACTCAATCTAAAACGCAGGTACATTAATAATCACTCAGAAATAAGCTCTTTCGTTGTCTAGGGTATAATACTGAGTCCAATTGGAAATATAAAGAGTCACTCTGAAGTCTGCAGGCTTTTCCCTTTTGGTTTCACGTGTTGGAGAGAGAGAGAGATAAACGGAAAAACTTGCCCAAAACATCCGTGGAATCAGGGGAGCGATCTTCCCCGTTGTTAGTTAAAAGCGATCTTCCGTTGGTTCTAGCCACAAACCCCGCATTCGGAATTTAACGCACGTGGCTTCCTTCAAAATGGCTTCCCGTTCCCATGGGAAGCGTTATCGTGCTTCTTGGTGTCTCCTTGGTGCGTCTGAGGGTCGTCCTCTTTCAGACCCTTCTTTATACTGCCTCACGGGATCTCAGGTGTCAATCAGGTTGCAGGTGATGCAATCTCTCTCTCAACCAGCCCACTTTGCCCGAGGGCTTTACAATGTCCCTGCGAGTTGGCACGTCTGCAGTTCCCAGGTGTCTCCTGAGAACAATGCCACAGTCGCCAGCTTTTGTCCCAGTGGAATGCGGTATCCAGCACGTCGCTGTCTTTCCATTTCCTGTGTCCATTCGGCCTGTCTCTCTCTCTCTCTCTTGCTCTCTCTCTCGGGTCATTGACCCCCCTTTCACTAGGGCTCTTGCAATTCTCACAAAGGAGGGGGCTGGTATCATAACACCTCCCCTCTTAAAGGTTTTTTTTACCAGCGGTAAAAAAACACAGAGTGGTACAGAGTCTTACAGAAATTTTGAATCTAACACAATACAGAAGCTTTTCTTTTCACTACAGAGTAATACAGTTATACATTCAAGTCAGCATCTAAACAGTTAACAATTACAGTGCCCCTTTCCTTTAATACCTTAACCTCACGTGCCATGCTAACGCCTGGCAGCATCAGACTTCAATTCAATAACCACCTATTTATTTATTGTTTTCAGCAACAAAACTGCGGAGGTGTGATCTTAGCTTAGGTGCATCTACAAAAGTTTATGCGAATACTAATCGTTTCGGTCGGTTTACTTCGCCGGCAGGTCTCCAAAGGTCTGTCTTTATTATTCACAGGCTTTGGCTCAACCCGTAAAACCTGCTTTGCTGTTTAAAAAAAATGGCATCCCCATTAACCGTCACCTCTTTTCTGGCGAGTCCCCCCGTTGGGACTTTGAGTAATTTGGCGTGGTGAACTCCCGCCCGCCTCGTTCATCGGGGCTATTTTTTCAACACCATGCCCCAAACTGTCAAGACCCTTCAGGCTATTTGTTTTTAATTCCAACTCCTCTTTCAGGTAGCATTTCGAATGCAACCTCTTCACACCCCACCCTGGCGTAACAATAGAGTGGGGGGCCCCGCTATTTCCCGACTCACTCTGTGAGCGATCTGCCAGGTTTAAAATTTCTTCCTTCGACTTGGGAACTACAGACTTTCCGTTTCCTTCAATAACAATCCTCATTCCCCCCCTTAAATTCGGCATTAACCTTGGCCCCACTCTCGAATACAAACACCGTGGAACTCACACTTCCCACGGTTACCAAGGTTAACCCTTTTCCTACTGAACCAACCCTATCTGATCCACAAAGACGGCCGCCCCGTTCCCCTGAATCAAACACCTCAGACTTCCCCTGAGCTCTGTTACCAGGTTCAGCACCACGTGCGCCCCCATCTTGGACACACTCAAACGGGACATTGGCCCCTTCCAGGCTTTCAATACCCGTACCTTTTTCAAATTCTAACGTCCCCCGATCCTTCCAGTTACTTTCTAGGCAGCCCCCCGTTGGGGAAGGCGCAACCCTGCGAGCTGAAACAACCTCCTCGGCCATTTCAGCTGACTTCTCCACAGCAAGGATACCCTTCCTCTCTAAGACTGCCCTCATTTCACTCTCGGGACCATCGAGAACACCTTTAGAACTCTGAACTTCTTCAAACAATTCTGCCAGACCAGACAGATTAACCATGTCCAACTCTGGACATTTTAACAACTTTATCCGTTTCTCAACTTTAGTTCCTACCTCTAGGACCTTTCTCTTCACTAAGGGCAGGGCTATTTCCTCTCCCTTACCCCCTTTTACTTTACTGCTTTCTGTTTTACCACCCTCGGAACCCTCATGGTACAGGGTCGGTAAAAACATCTTGGCCAGATTACTGCTGGCCCGATTTAAACTGCTCACTGCTTTTCGGGACAGGCTGCGAGTGACTGCGCATGCGCGATAGCTTTGGGACTCTAGGGGCGGGGCCACCGCACTCGCCAGTCTGCGGGTCGGCATCATAGCTGCCACCGTTTCAAAAAACAAGAAATAACTATCAACATCCGTCTCTTCGAACGGAGGTACTACTCTCAGCTCCCGACTAACATTAAACCGCTCTCTCCTTAGCTCCTCCCTCTCTCTTTCTCTCCCCGCTGCCGCTCTCTCGGCTGCAGCTAACTCTCTGATCCGAATTTCATGCTGTCTTTGCCTCTCAGCTTGATCCTGCTCGTTTTCCACCTCTAACCCCTTCGCCAAATTTAACAAGTCTGATTTGGTGCTCACCTCTAGCGCCGCCACAGTCGCGTTTTTCATAAATTCACACACGTCCATCTTTGCTGGTTTTTCTGTCTGGCTACCTGCGTACCAGATCCAAATTATTTTTTTTTGACTTACAATCCCGATTGACTGACCTCCCCCTTTTTGGTGTCAAATCCCGAGACGAGAACCCCACTTGTTATGAAACCAGTAACTGGTTTCACTTACCAGCAAAGATAGATATGTCAGTTGAAGTCCAATGGTACTATTTTCAAAAGTTTTATTAATAAAGGGGCACAAAAATTAAGGTTAATACAAACATTCAGATAACATGCGTCAATACTCAATCTAAAACGCAGGTACATTAATAATCACTCAGAAATAAGCTCTTTCGTTGTCTAGGGTATAATACTGAGTCCAATTGGAAATATAAAGAGTCACTCTGAAGTCTGCAGGCTTTTCCCTTTTGGTTTCACGTGTTGGAGAGAGAGAGAGATAAACGGAAAAACTTGCCCAAAACATCCGTGGAATCAGGGGAGCGATCTTCCCCGTTGTTAGTTAAAAGCGATCTTCCGTTGGTTCTAGCCACAAACCCCGCATTCGGAATTTAACGCACGTGGCTTCCTTCAAAATGGCTTCCCGTTCCCATGGGAAGCGTTATCGTGCTTCTTGGTGTCTCCTTGGTGCGTCTGAGGGTCGTCCTCTTTCAGACCCTTCTTTATACTGCCTCACGGGATCTCAGGTGTCAATCAGGTTGCAGGTGATGCAATCTCTCTCTCAACCAGCCCACTTTGCCCGAGGGCTTTACAATGTCCCTGCGAGTTGGCACGTCTGCAGTTCCCAGGTGTCTCCTGAGAACAATGCCACAGTCGCCAGCTTTTGTCCCAGTGGAATGCGGTATCCAGCACGTCGCTGTCTTTCCATTTCCTGTGTCCATTCGGCCTGTCTCTCTCTCTCTCTTGCTCTCTCTCTCGGGTCATTGACCCCCCTTTCACTAGGGCTCTTGCAATTCTCACAAAGGAGGGGGCTGGTATCATAACAGTAGAAAATGTAAATTGGCTGAGCAATTGTTGTAAGTGTGGAAACAGATTCAGTAGGTCTCAGAGGCACTGATTATGGGAAGGTAAATGCAGTAACAAAAACAGATGCCTGTCCTATCCCTAGGGTGGATGATTGCATCGATAAGGTTGGAATAGCTAATTTCTTACAAAGATTGATCTGTTGACAGGGTATTGGTGTGTTCCATTGACGGACAGAGGTAGAGAAATTTCTGCATTTGTGACACCATCTGGGTTGTATGAATACAATGTTTTGCCTTTTGGAAAGAAAAATGCTCCAGGAACATCCCAGAGAATGATTGATTTTGTAATTCGAGGGTTAGGACACACAGATGCCTATATTGATGTCTTTGTCACAGGGAGTGACACTTGGGAAAGAGCATATCTCTGCAGTAGAAAAGCTGTTTGACAGGCTTTCCCAGGCCAGCCTTACAGTTAACTTGGCTAAGAGTGAATTTGGCCATGCCTCTGTGACCTGTCTTGGCTATGTTGTAGCTCAAAGGAAGTTGGCTCCTGTTCGGGCAAAAGTCCAGGCAATATCTCAAGTTCCTATTCTGACTGCTAGGAAGGCTCTTAGAAGGTTTCTGGGAATGGATGGATATTATCGTAAGTTCTGTAAGAACTTTGCTGCTATCACTCTTCCTCTGACTAATCTCCTGAAGAAGGGTGGAAAGTTTGTTTGGACTGAACCTTGTAAGGAGGCATTTGATCGATTGAAAGTTATTATTTGAGATTAGGCCAATCAATGTAGTATTCTCAGCATATTTAATTAGCAGATTGGAGCTGTGGGTGGCAACACAGGTCATGGGTGCACAGAAAGTAAATGACAGGGCCAAAGAGACAACCCTGTGGGTTATGTGTCCTGAGGGTCAGCGAGACAAAGGAGATGGAGCCCACTGTTACCACCTGCCGGTGATCTGACAGGAAGTCCAAAATCCAGCTACACAAGGCAGGGTGAAGGCCGAGGTCTCTGAGCTCCTTGTCGATACTTCATGCCTTTGTATGGCTACTGCTCTGCCCATGACTGCAAGGAACTGCAGAGAACTTTGGAGAGCAGAGAACATCAGAGAAACAAGTCTCCACTCCATGGACTCTCCCTACACTTCCCCTCCCTTGGAAAAGCAGGCCATGTACACAAAGAACCTCATAACCTGGACATTGTTGCTGCAAACCCGCTCCCACATTGGCAGAGAGATACAAAAGACTTAAAGGTGTTCCTGGTGTACCACCAGGCTGAAGGATGGCTTCCTGTCGGCAATTAAATGAATGATAAAATGGACTCGGCCTTCCAGTGTAACTCGACGTGACCCTGCACCATATGTCTATCTGCACTGCACTTTCTCTGCAGCCATAATGCTTTGTTGCAGTTATTTTTCTGTTGTATATGAGCTCAATGTACTGTTGTAATGTATCGATCTGTGTGGATGGTACATCAGGCAAGATTTTCACTGTAGCTCAGTACGTGATGATAATAAACAAATTCCACATTTTAATTGTGTGGAAATATTAGACAGACTGAGCTTCTGCTCTGGAACCACAGAAGGAAACTGACCTGTTGTCATTTCTGTGAAAAGCAAATATATGGAAAATGCTTCAATCTCACATTACGATCTGCAGTAAATGGGATCAGGTGACCGGTGGTGGGTCTCCCATATTAATATCAGAATCAGGTTTAATAGCACCGGCATGTGTCATGAAATTCGTTGTCTCTGCCGTAGCAGTAGAACCTAATTCTTAACAAAAGATTTTAACAATTGTGATTTAAAATAAGTATATATATAGTACAAAAATAGAAAAAAAATAAAAATGTAATAAACTATTCTGATTGTGTAAATGTAATAAACTATTTTAATTGTTTGGATCTATTTGATCCGGATCCATTGCGTTGTCTGAAGGGGACAAAGGTGAAGCTCCACGTACACGTAGAGCAGTGACCCGCAAATGCTGCAGATCTGCAGAAAAAAGTGAACAGGAAACGGGATCAGGTGACTGGTGGAGGGACTCCGACCTGAACCGATGACTCTGCTCCTCGGCCCTCACACACTGCCCGACCCATCCGCCGCATTCCCCACATTTTTCCATATTTACACCAGATGCATGTCTACTTTTCCACACCATATCTACCCCGATCACTTTCCCTCCACCCCCAGGTCACAGAGTCACGGGCTCGATTCCCATCCCCTTTTTCAGAGACTGGGATCCCTGGTTCAACCGGAAAAGATGCTGTGCATTTCACTGTGTTCACCTCTCAGTCCTCGACTCTCTAAATGACATTTAGAGTTATCACATTTGATCTTACTTCAGGTTATGACCCCACCTCTCCAGGGATCAGTCAGGTGATTCTTCATTGCACTCTCTATCACAAATAATCTCTAACCTCTTTGTTCATCCGCTATGGAATTAATTTCCATCTTCTGCAGCCCCGTGTTGCCCCAACTACTCACCTCCCACCCCTGTCACTATTTTCACATTCCACATCCCCCCTCACCTGGATCCACCTCTCACTCCCCAGCTCTTGCCCCATCCCCACCCCTCACCTCTTTTCTCTAACTATTTCCCGTCCACTCTCAGTCCAGAGGGAGGGTCTCGGCCCGAAATGTTGACGGTCCATTTCCCTCCACAGATGCTGCCCGACCCACTGAGTTCCTCCGGCAGTTTGTTCTTTGGTCTGTATAACCCGTGTTAATATGGGGAGCAGGATTTTACACCATATTGCAGGGTTAGGGTTAATGGACTTTTTGGTGAGACAACATTAATCACGGGTTTCATCACTGAATCCAGTGTTGTGGGATGTAAAGCCCCTGTTATGTGTCCGGCTGTGCCGTGTTGTTGGTGGAGTGGGCAGCGTGGTGTTTGTCTCGATTCGGGTCACAACACCAGAATTGCCAGCGGGGTCCACACACAGTTTATTAGTCAACAGAAAACCTCTCGTCCCTGCAGTCTTTGTCTCCTGGTAAACTCAACACCCTGACAGTGTGGACCATAGATGCCCCTTCCTCTCAGAGTCAGGGGATCATTCAGACAGCTGAATGCTGAGAGGAATTATATTTATTGGTCATTAAAGTTTACCCAGATTCGTTTGGACGGATTTGATGTGGAGTTCGGGGTGTCACAGTGAAAGGGCCGGATGGCCGAACTCTCTCCGTTGTCCAAACATCCTTCCAGGTGAGGCGACACTTCACCTGTGAATCTTCCGGGGTCGCCCGTTGTGTCCGCTGCTCCCGATGCGGCCGCCTCGACACTGGTGACACCGGCTCCTCCGCAGTTGTGCCGGGTAGGTGTGTTTTTTAACGGGTGTCGATATATTTCTTCCCTTTTGTGCGGGAGGGGTGGGTTTTGGGGGTTGATGATCGGGATGCCGTCCTTTTTGATGCGGGGGATGGGGAGGGAGTTTCATTTTTTTCCCTCTCTGAACGACTTTCATGCTTTCTTTGTTTCGTGGTTCTCTGGAGAAGAAAAAACTCAGCGTTATTTATGAATACCTGCTTTGATAATAAATTAACCTTTGAACTATCCACTCCGAGCGGGACTTCCCGATGTCCAAACATTTCAATTCCAATTCCAATTCCCGTTCCGACGTGTCATCCCATCCCTTGCCAAGATGAGGCGACCCTCAGGATCCAGGATCAGCAACTTATATTCCGTCTGGGTGCCCCCACCCAACCTGATGGCATGAATATCAATTTCCCCTTCCGGTGAACAAATTTACCTCACACCCCTCCCTCCCACTCCCTCTCATCCTCTCTGTCTTTGTACGTCCTCTCACCTGCTTATCACTTCACTCTGGGTCCACTGCTCCATCCCTTTCTCAATATATTGAAGTGTACCTGTGAGTATCGATACTCAAAATATCCTCACACGTCAGGTGTTACATGGTTCGAACTTTGTACATCCTGTTTAGTGTTTAAATATATAAAAAGTTAAAGAAGCTTGAATCTTTACATAAATTATTATCACAACTATACGAATAGAAAATATTGTATTTTGGAAGTGACAAATGTTAACGGGAGGAGAGCAACCAACTGGGAGATTTGGAAATGCATTTCATCTCGTTCATTGCCTAACTAAATTACTCTTTTTCCTATCAACACAAAGAGAACAAGAGCCTCTTTTCAATCAACTACAGTTAGTGGAGCGAGGCCAAGGATTTAATCAGCCACTAATTATATGGAATGACGTAAAACTAGCTTGTAGCCTAGAATTTTTTTTTTCCATTTGGCTTCCAAAACAAAACTAAATTTATCCAGGTGTAGAAGAGGATCTTGGATGATTACCTTGAATATTTCATCAAAATCAGGCCGAAGATGAGCGAGCAGTGAATTTTTCTTTCATTATTTTCGACGCTTAAACATAGGTTTCGATGTTCATTCCGTGCTTAATATAGCTCCTTCCTGGTATCCAATGGTACAAATTGGAAAGAGCGGAAAAATGCTTGCATTTGTGTACAGGTATTTCCTAGCTTCCTTGGACAACGGGTCGAGCGAGAAGGAATTTCACAAATACCTAAATTAAAAACAGTCACAGCTCCAGGATTTCACCAAAAACGATCAAATATTCTAATGTTCTTAGTGGTATTTGTCCCCACCAGCCAACATCCCCGCTTCCGTAAAATTCCCTCTATTTAATATCCGGGGTTGTTAAATTCCGTACTTGCTTATTTTGACTTTTTTACAGAGGTGTCGGCGGGGCTCTCCGGTGAGCTCTGGTAGCACTGCACCCCTGAATGTATGAGACAGTACAGTGTTAAATGCAAAACCCTGAACAGTGTCGATGATCAGAGGGATCTTAGACTCCAAGTTCATCGCTCCCTGAAAGAGACTGCACAGATTGATCGGGTCGATAAGAAGGCAAATGGCATGGTTATCTTTATTAGTTGAAGCACTGAGTTCAAAAGTCATGAAGTTGTGTTGCAGCTTTATAAAACTAGTTAGACCACATCTGGAGTGTTTCATACAGTTCTGGTCGCTCCCATTCTCGGAAGGATGTCGGGGCTTTGGAGAGGGCGCAGAAGAGGTTTACCAGGACACTGCCTGGATTAGAGGGCATGAGCTATAACAAGAGGCTGGACAAACTTGTGTTGTTTTCTCCAGAGCGGCGCAGGCTGGGGTGAGACTGGATGGACGTTTATAAGATTACGAGAGGAATAGAGTGGACAGACGATATACTTTTCCTGGGGGTTGAAATGTCTCATACATTTAAGGTGAGAGGAGGTGTGAGGGGCGTCTGTTTATTTCCACAGAGTGCTGGGAAGCTGGAGACTATGCCTGGGGTGTTAGACCCCCACCGGTCACGTGATCCCATTTGCCCCTCCCATTTAACCGCAGATGTAACGATCTCTTTGTGCATGTTCACAATCTCCAGATGGGTGGTCACGCATCCTCCATGTTGTGTTGGGGATATCTGATGTTGGCCACTGAGTCCCGTTAACTTCCCCCGAACTCGCCTCGTTTCCTGAGGCTCCTCACATTTGTCATGGAGCGTTATGGCTGTTGTGTCTTCTCCCGGACTGGGGTGGGTGAGAAAGGAGAACGACCCAGGTTGTGGGGATCTTTGGTTTCACTGCCTGCTTTACCGAGGGACTGGGAAGTCTAGGGGGGAGGATGGTTTCTGTGATGTGCTGATCTGGATCCAAAGGTCTCTGCCATTCCTCACAGTCACGGGCGGAGCAGTTACCATGCAAAGCGTGAAGTGTCCGGATGGGAAACTTTCTATGGTGTGTTGATACAAATCTGGTGAGGGTCAAAGTATATCTGGCAAAGTTCTTGTTATTTTTGCTAATCCTGTCATTTTAGAATCTTTTGTACAGTAGTATGTACTATTCATTCAGTACCTATGTGTTGCTGGAGGACCATCAGTGATCGTCCTTGATCCCTTCTCCCACCTGGTTCCATCTGCTCATCTTGTTCAACCTCTGTCCAGTCTCCTCACACTCTCCAACCCCGCTTCAGTGATATACATCTCCCATCTGGGTCATCCTCAGTCCGCCTCGTATCCCACCTCCTCAATGTTATATATCAGCAAACTTTCTTCTAACCCTTGTCTTCATTGTGAAGTGTTCTTTTGTACCTTTGGCCTCGCTGAGTCATTTCCAGAATCGGTTATTGTTAGCTGGAATGCCGGAGGGTCATCAGGTACCAGTTCTGTTGTGCATTGGTGTGGAGGTGCTAGTTTATGAACAGTGACGGGCTGACACACTGCAGCATTTTACTGGCAGCAAAGAGTACTGGGAGAGTTGGTGCTTGGGCTCTAATCCTGTGATCGGCATTCCAGGCAAATGGAACTGTTGGTGTTTTGGCTTTGACGTTGATTTGAGCTTCTACAGATGGGGCTGGATGCTCGTCCTGCAATGAAGCAGAAATTTTGAGCAGCTGGACATTGGTTGTGGTGAAATCCTAGATTGCACTACCCAGTGTGAGATGTGGGGCCGATGTGTGAGACGTTCAGGGTCGGTGAGTGGCAGATTCAGCTGTGTGAGTCTGTGAGGTTGGGTCCTGGGAGATCACGGTTTTTGATCCAGGTAAAATGGACCCGGGATTGAGCTGTTTGGGCTTGTGAGGTGTTGAGTGAGTATTTCTGGTCTGGGATCAGATGTTTGTTTCTGGAGTTCCTTTGGAAGCAATGACTGCCAATCTGAGGAGAGGATGAGTTCCCATTCCATCCTCACAGGAAGAGGCTGTGAGTAAATGGGCTGTTCCGTGTTTACAACAGTAGAAATAGACCCTGAGTCTGGTGTTCAAACTGTGTTTGGAAATCTCCGCCCCCCCCCCCCCCCCACCACTGTCACACAGTGGAAATCAGGCAGCTGTGCTGGAGATCTACACTAAAAACTGAAAATGTTTGAACTCAATCTGATGAAATGTTATTCATTGAATTGTATTGTAAGCTGTTTCTTACCTGCTGAGTGTTTCTGGTAATTCCAGTTTCTTTTTATTTCTTGGTTTATATTTCATGACATGGACCTGTCTTAACCTGGAAATGAAAATGGCTGTGATAGTTTGTAGGCCTCCGTTGGAGTCTCTGCAAGTCACCCCTCTCCACGCCACCGATGTTGTCCAAGGGAAGGGCATTAGGACCCATACAGCTTGGCACCAGTGTCGTCGCTCAAGGACACACACGTAGCCTCAGCCAAGGCTCGAACTAGCAACCTTCAGATCACTAGACCAACGCTTTAACCACTTGGCCACGCGCCAACACATGTGATAGTAGAACAGTAAAGAAAGCACAATGTTTCCCTTTAAATTATCCTGATACCAATCTGTCTGTTATTCCTGGAGATGTGCTCAGTACAGTTGTTGCTAACAAGGTTTACATAAGTAATCTCAGGAATGATCGATGGAGCATTTGATGGTTCTGGACCTCTGCTCAATGGAGTTCAGAGGGACGGTGGGGGTGGTGGAGGGATGTATGGTTAAGTAAACCTACCGAATGCTGAAAAGCCTGGATACAGTGGACATGGAGAGGATGTTTCCATTAGACAGGGAGTCTGTGATCTGACAGCACGGTCTCAGAATAAAGATGCTTCCCCTAAAAAGTAAGATGAGAAAATTTTTTTGGCGAAAAGATGTCTGATCTGTGGAATTTGTTGCCACAGAGTGTGGTTGAGGCTGCCATTTGGGTATATTTATGACAGAGATTAATATACTCATGATTGCTAAGTAGCTGCAGGGTTACAGGAGGAAGGCAGGGATGTGGTGTTGGAATAAAAATCAGCCGTGATTGAATGGTGGGCAGACCAGATGGATCGAATCACCTAATTCTGTTCCTGTGTCTTATGTCTCACCATGACTGAATGATGGCTCCTTCCTATCCCATATTATCCTGTGACGTGTGAGGGACAATAAAAGATTGTTCACTGAGATCATTAAATCTGCCTTCAGTGTTTAAATTTCAGTGAGTTTTGTTCTTAGTAACATTAAGCAGAAATGTTTAGTTCTCCTTTTCATTATTAATGTGCTTCATTGTCTCTCTGGTTAAAGTTAGACCTGTGGTGAGAGATTTATTTGAAGAAAAACCCCAACTGGAGGCAAACCACGACTGAAGACGAGGGAACAGCAACAAGTGAACCAGCCCGAGGATTGAGAGCATCAACTGGAGAGAACCCATCTGACTCGGAGATTCCATTGATTCAGTCAGGAGAAAGTTTGGTGAGTCTCGTTTACTCAAACACTGGTCCTTTAGACATTACGTACCTGTGTAAGGGAAGGTAGGAAATGGTTGGAGTGAGACTGAATGTGCCCAGAAGTACCAGTTATGCCTCTGTCAGACCCAGTTGCAATCACTCCAGGTCTGGTAATGTGCTTCCAGCAGCCCAGCCCTTTAAAACCTCTCCCATTCCCTCACAGTGGTTACTCAGTTCAAGATCTTGCATCCTCTGATGTAGCTGTTGGTCAGTTCTGAGTGGGGAGAGGGAAAGAGAGGGGAGTGTTTATGCTGACTGCCTTTCAAAAAGATTAATTGTTTGAACTTGCTGCAAACTCTCTACCCATACCCTGTACTTTCTCAACCAGATTATTGACATAGATGACAAGTAGCAATGGGCGTAACCTCAGGAAACGTCACTAAGCACGGGACTTGAGTCCAAGAAACAGCCTCTCACCATCACCCTCTGCCTCCTACCACCCAGCCATTCCCAGACCCTGGGGCTCTGTAACAAACTCAGTGTTAACAGGAAGATTAGTCAGTGATTAAGATGATGAGAGAATTGTGGCCTCCTGAAAGGACACGCGAGCTGAGCTGTCTGATCCAGTGGACCAGATCCACCCTCGTTGACAACGTAATTTACCCCTTGCCCATCCACCCAGGTCATGTTACTTCCGATAACCCACAGTACCCCAACCACCCTCCGTCCCGCCAGTGGCCCCACACCCTTCTGACCATGCACCCCACACCGACACATAGACAGGCCCCCTTCACCCACGTCCACCCTCCCAGCTTGGGGAACCAGAGCAAACTGATACCGCAATCCCGACTCAGTGCAAAACTAAATCCAGGGATGCAAGACTGGAG
The DNA here is from genome assembly GCF_048418815.1 of Hemitrygon akajei. NCBI lineage: Eukaryota > Metazoa > Chordata > Chondrichthyes > Myliobatiformes > Dasyatidae > Hemitrygon > Hemitrygon akajei. The sequence continues at coordinate 2,814,391 of NW_027331933.1, read as the reverse complement.
AGCCCGGAGCCTCCAGCTGTCCGGCTCGGTCCCGGCCCTTTCCCACTGCAACTGGTCCTCGATTTACACAAACCCGAGATTAACACCTTCCTCACCGCCACCTGAACAGGAGAAACACCCGCATCAGCTGGGGTTGAGTTGCAGTTGGTCCCCGTATGTGTTAAAACTCCCCGCTGTCAGATATGGAGACCAGAATCGTACACGGTAAAACCATATAACAATTACAGCATGGAAACAGGCCATCTCAGCCCTTCTAGTCTGTGCCGAACGCTTACTCTCACCGAGTCCCACTGACCTGCACTCAGCCCATAACCCTCCATTCCTTTCCTGTCCATATACCTATCCAATTTTTTTAAAATGTCAATATCGAACCTGTCTCTACCACTTCCATTGGAAGCTCGTTCCACAGAGTTTCCACTCTCTGAGTAAAGAAATTACCTCTCGTGTTACCCCTAAACTTTTGCCCCTTAACTCTCAACTCATGTCCTCTTGTTTGAATCTCCCGTACACTCAATGGAAAAAGCCTATCCACGTCAACTCTATCAATCCATCATAATTTTAAATACTTCTGTCAAGTTCCCCCCTCAAACTTCTACTCTCCAAAGAATAAATACCTAACTTGTTCAACCTTTCTCTGTAACTTGGGTGCTGAAACCCAGGTAACATTCTAATAAATCTCCTCTGTACTCTGTTGACATCTTACGTATAATTTGGTGACCAGAACTGTACACAATACTCCAAATCGGGTCTCACCAATGCCTTGTACAATTTTAACATTACATCACAACTCCTATACTCAATGCTCTGATTTATAAAGGCCAGCATAGCAAAAGCTTTCTTCACCACCACATGAGTTTCCACCTTCAGGGAAATATGCCCCATTATTCCTAGATTTCCTCACACTGTCTACAAGCTTTCTCTATTTGGGAACTAACCTCCTCTCTCCCGGTCTCTTCAATTTGATTCCCACCCCTCAACCATTCTAGTTTAAAGTCTCCCCAGTAGCCTTCACAGATCTCCCCGCCAGGATATTGGTCCCCCGAGGTTTCAAATGCAACCCGTCCTTTTTGTACAGGTCACACCTGCTCCAAAAGAGGTCCCAATGATCCAGAATCTTGAATCCCTGCCCCTGCTCCAATCCCTCAGCCACGCATTTATCCTCCACCTCATTCCATTACTACTGTCACTGCCGCGTGGCACAGGCAGTAATCCCAAGATTACTACCTTTGCGGACCTTCTTCTCAACTCCCGTCCTAACTCCCTATATTCTCCTTTCAGGACCTCTTCCCTTTTCCTACCTATGTCATTGGTACCTATATGTACCACGACCTCTGGGTCCTCACCCTCCCACTTCAGGATATCATGGATGTGATCAGAAACATCCATGGCACCAGGGAGGCAAACTACCATCCGGGTCTCCTGACTGCATACACAGAATCGCCTACCTGACTCCCTAACTATTGAGTCCACTATTGCTACTGCCTTCCTCTTCCTTTCCCTACCCTTCTGAGTTACAGGGCCGGACTCTGTGCCGGAGGCACGGGCGCTGTTGCTTCCCCCAGGTAGGCTGTTCCCCCCCCCCCAAACAGTATTCAAACAGGAGTACTTATTGTCAAGGGGTACAGCCACTGGGGTACTCTCTAGTACCTGACCCTTCCCCTTCCCCCTCCTAACCGTGACTCACCTGTCTGCCTCCCATGGCCCTGGTGTGACAACCTGTCTGTAACTCCTCTCTATCACCTCCTCGCTCTCCCTGACCAGACGAAGGTCATCGAGCTGCAGCTCCAGTTCCCTGGCACAGTCCCTTAGGAACTGCAGCTCGGCGCACCTGGCGCAGATGTGAACGTCCGGGAGGCTAGGAGACTCCGGGACCTCCCACATCCGACACCGAGAACAGCAAGCTGCCCTCACACTCATAATTCCCAGCATGGAACCGTAATCCCACGGTGGATTTGTTCGGTGATTTGTGAACATACGTGATTAATGACCCTGCAACTGGGGACTGAATAAATAGTTAGTCTAACAATTCTAATCAGACACACAGTCTCCTCGCCTTTCTCCCTCACCCCTAGCTACTTACCCCATTTCCCTCACCACACCCTCCTCACAGTCCGTCTTCCTCATAGGGCCCTCTACTCCAGCCCTCCCTTCTTGCTCCCTCACTGTCTCAACTCTCCCTCACCCCTTCCTTATCATCGCCCCTCTCAATCATCCTTGCTTCCTCACCGCCTCTCTCCCTCCCCTTCTCTTTTCCCTATCCCTCTGTTACACTGCTACTCGACCAGTCTCCCACTCTCTTTCACCCCTTTCCTCGCGCTCTCCTTTTTTGCCACTCTCTCTACTCCTCTAGTAATAAATCGTACTCCTCTCTCTTGTTTCTCTTCATCTCCTCACTCTCTCATGCCTCTTTTCATTTGTCTCTCACTCTCTCCCCTTCTATCCATCTGTTTCTCATACTCTTCCATTCTCTCTCCCATCTCACAATCCCTGTCCCTACCCCTATCACCCACCATCCCACTCTCAATCTCAGTTACCCTCTGTCTTCCCCTCTCCATCTCCTCCTCTCTCACGCACCTCAATCAAACTTGTCTCTCTCACTCACTCACCTCCGCCACTCTGTAACCGCCTCCATTTCCAGCTCTCAACCTCTCTATCTCTCTCCCTACATCCCCCCTCCCCCCTCTCTCAAACACTCTCCCTGCTGGCTCCCGTATCCCACATTGTCTTCCCCTCTTTCTCACCCTCTAAATCTACCATTCACCCCACGCGTTCTCCCTCTTCGCTCCCTGACAGTCCCACTCCTCCTCCTCCCCCTCTCTCCCGTCACACCCAGCACTCTCCACCCCATCCCATACAGTGGTATGCAAACGGCTGGGCACCACTGGTCAAACTTTCTGTTACTGTGAATAGTTAAGTGAGTAGAGGGTGAACTGGTCTCCAAAAGTCATGAAATTAAAGACAAAACATTCTTTTCAACATTTTAAGCAAGATTAGTGTATTATTAAAAACACAAAATGCTAGCAGAACTCAGCAGGCCAGAGAGCATCTATGGGAGGAGGTAGTGACAACGTTTCGGGCCGAAACCCTTCATGAGGAGTTTAGTGTATTATTTCTGTTTTGTACAATTTTAGAGTGGGAAAAAAAGGAAAGGAGCACCAAGGAAAAGTTTGGGCACCCCAAGAGACTTGAGCTCTCAGTTAAATTTTACCAAGGTCTCAGACCTGAATTAGCTTGTTAGGACAATGGCTTGTTCACAGTCATTGTTAGGACAGGCCAGGTTATGCAAATCGCAAAGCTTTATAAATACCCTGTCTCTTCAAACCTTGTCCCAACAATCAGCAGCCATGGGCTACTCTAAGCGGCTGCCTAGCACTCTGAAATAATGGATGCCCACATAGCAGGAGAAGGCTATAAGAAGATAGGAAAGTGTTTTAAGGTAGCCGGTTCCTCAGTTTGTAATGTAATTAAGAAATAGCAGTTAACAGGAACGGTGGAGGTCAAGTTGATGTCCAGAAGACCAAGAAAACTTTCTGAGAGAACTACTCGTAGGATTGCTGGAAAAGCAAATCAAAACCCCCATTTGACTGTAAAAAGATCTTCAGGAAGATTTAGCAGCCTCTGGAGTGGTGGTGCACTGTTCTACTGTGCAGCAACACCTACACAAATATGACCTTCATGGAAGAGTCATCAGAAGAAAACCTTTCCTGCATCCTCACCACAAAATTCAGCGTCAGAGGTTTTTCTGACATTGAGGGAGAGGTTGTTTTCTTGACACCAGACAGATGTTGTTCAGAGCTCAGACAGAGTCAGCAATCAAATGCTTGAGCATGGTGCAATGAATGTGTTGAGCTGTGTATATCACAATGCAAGAAGCATCGTAGGAAAGCCAGATGAGCCCAGGGCATGGAATTGTGATATCGTAGGCATTACTGGGAATTGGTTGCACCCAACAGTCTGAGGGATTTAGAGGAACAAATTTGTAGAGAGTTCACAGACTACACCAAGAAACAATAGTTGATATAGTAAGTGATTTTAACTTTCCATATATTGACTGGGACTCCCATACTGTAAAAGGACTAGATGAGGTAGAGTTTGTCAAATGTGCCTTAATCAGTACGTAAAACATCCGGCGTAGAAGTGTGCAATAAGCTGTTGGGAAACGATCCAGGGCTGGTGACAGAAATTAGTGTGTGGCAACACCTTGTGTATAGTGATCATAATGCCATGAGATTCCAAGTAAGTACCGAAAAACAGAGGCCTGGACCTCTCTTGAGATTCTAAATTGGAGAAAGATCAATTTTTATGGTATTTGCAAGGATTTGACAAGTGTAGATTGGAACAGGATGTTTTATGGCAAAGGAGTACTTGGTAAGTGGGGGATCTTCAGAAGTGAAATTTTGAGGGTGTACTGTTTGTATGTGCGTACCAAAATAAAAGTTGAAAGGAAACTGGTGCAGGGAACCTTTGTTTTCAAGAGATATCGAGGCCCCGGATATTTTGTTCCTCTAAATTCCTTAGGCTGTTGGGTGCTACCAAGACGCATTAATGACTACAATATCATATTTCCACACCCTGAACTCATCTGACTTTCTTTAGTTGTCTTCTGTTGGTTTCTAAAAGCTTCCCAATAGTTTTTGCTCTATTATTTGTCCTCTCTTTGGCTTTTATGTTGACTTTGGCTTCTCATTTCAGCCACGGTTGTGTCCTCCTGCCTTTCCAATGCTTCCACTTCTTTGGGATGTATGGATCTCTCTCCTCCCGAGTTGCTCCCAGAAACTCCAGCCATTGCTGCTCTGTCGTCACTCCTACCAGATTCCCCTTCCAGTCAGGTGTGGCCAGCTTCTCTGTCACAGAAACATGCAGAAGGTCAGAACAGAAACATGCCCACTCTGGACGATCAGAATGGTAATCTATACGGGAGACAAAATAGATGGGAGAGGTTTCAAATAGTAGTTTTGCATCCGTATTTTCTCAGGAGATGGACACAGAGTCGATAGAGGTGAGGCAAGGCAGCATCAACTTCAGGGACCCTGGACAGATTACAGAGGTGGAGGTGTTTACTGTCTTAAGGCAAATTAGCATGGATCAATCCCCAGGGCCTGACAAGTTGTTCCCCGGGACCCTGCGGAACACAAGTGCAGAAATTGTCGGGGTCCAAGCAGAGATATTGAAATAATCCTTAGTGACAGGTGAGGTACTGGAGGATTGGAGGACAGACAATGTTGTTCCACTGTTCGAGAAGGGCTCTAAGGAGAAACGAGAAAATGTTACGTTAGTGAGCTTGACATCAGTAGTGGGAAAGTTATTAGAACATATGTGCAGGAGCCGGATATATAAGTATTTGGATCGATGTGGACTGATTAAGGATAGAGAGCATGGCGTTGTGCATGGTAAGTCATGTCTAACCAGTCTTATAGAGTCTCTCGAGGAAGTTATCAGGAAAGTGGATGAAGGCAAGGCAGCTGATGTCAAGAAGGCTCAGTCATTCAGCATTCAAGATGAGACAGTAAATTGGATGTGACACTGTCTTTGGGAGAAGCCAGAGTGTGGTGGCAGATGGTTGCCTCTCTGACTGGAGGCCTGTGACTAGTGGTTTCCACGGGGATCAGTGCTGGATCTGTTGTTGTTTCTCATCTATATCAGTAATCTGGATGATAAAATGGTTAATGATCAGCAAATTTGTGGATGAAACCAAGACTGGGGATTCAGCGGACTGTGAGAAGACTATCATGGCTTGCAGTGCGAACTGGACCAGGTGGAAATATGGCTTGAGAAATGGAAAACAGAATTCAATGCAGATAAGTGCGAGGTGTTGCATGTTGGTGGGACCTACCAGAGTGGGTCTTACACAGTGACTGGTCGGACATGGAGGAGTGTTGTTGAAGAATGGGATCTGGGAATACAGGTTTATATTTCACTGAAAGTGGTGTCACAGTTCGATAGGGACAGAAAGAAAGATTTTGTCACATAGTCCTTCATAAACCAAAGCACTGAATGGTATGTTATGTTGACTTTGTACAAGACATTGGTGAGGCCTAATTTGGAGTATTTGCAGTTTTGGCCACCAACCTACAGGAAAGATGTAAAGATTTTGAAAGAATTCAGAGAAAATTCACAAGGATGTTGCCAGGTCTGGAGGACTTGGGTTATAAGGAGAGATTGAACAGGTCCGGACTTTATTCCTTGGAATGTAGAAGACTGAGGGGAGATTTGATGGAGGTATACTACAATTATGAGGTTTATAGATAGGGTAAATGGAAGCTGGCTTTTACCACTGAGATGGGGTGGGACTACAACCAGAGGCCATGGGTTAAGGGTGAAAGGTGAAACATTCAGGGGAACATCTGCCGGGTGAGTTTCCAAAGAGATCACCAGCTCGTAACCCAGCACGGATGGAAAGCGTGCAGGGGAACCGGCTGGATTCGAACTCAGGAGCTTTCGTCCCGAAGTCTGGCACTGATGCCACTACGCCACCAGCCAGGTCAGGAGATATTGACATGGCATTGAAACTCTGGCACTTTAAATGAACATTACATAAAGGAAAACCCCAGCTGCACGTCAACAAAGGCTATTTGTGTGAGAGGGTTTCTGTTACTGTGGGGCCAGACACCCTTTCAGCTCAGTGGGAAGAGGGAATAATTCAAATGGACAGAGTCAAACAGAGCCAAGTCACAGACTGGAAATGGCATAAGTGCCCCATTCTTACAGAGCATTGGAGAGTTTGGGGGTCATTCCAGATACCAGCACTGTGCCCAGTTAGAAGGAGATTTCGTTCTCCAATGTGTTGAACTTCACTGTAACAGTGTCATGTCAGATCACACCTTGGCAACTCAAGTGATCTCATCTGAAATGTTGTCCTTCACCCACTGATTGATTTTTAAATCTTTTTACAGGTTAAAATCGACAAGGAATTTGTCTATGGGAATTCAAACACAACACACCAGTTGTGCTGTCTCTGACTAGATATTTAAGGAGCAAGGAATTCAATCAACCATCCTTCCTGCTCAGACTGTGGGGAGGGATTCACTCGGTCATCTGACCAACTGGCACGTCCATCATTTTGCACAGGGGAGAGACCGTTCACCTGCTCAGACAGTGGGAATGGATTCAGTCGGTAATCTCAACTGAAGGTACATCAGCAAGTTCACACTGGGCAAGGCCATTCACCTGTTCTGTGTGTGAGAAGGGATTCAGTCGGTCTTCCCACCTGTGGACACACCAGTCAGTTCACACTGGGCAGAGGCTGGTCATCTGCTGAATTTGTGGGGAAGGATTCACTCGGTCATCTGACCTAATGGCTCACCAACGAGTTCACACTGGGGAGAAGCCATTCACCTGCTCAGACTGTGGGAAGGGATTTACTCGGTCATCTTACCTACTGGTACACCAGCGAGTTCACACTGGAGAGAGGCCATTCACCTGCTCAGACTGTGAGAAGGGATTCACTCGGTCATCTGACCTACTGGCACACCAACGTGTTCACACTGGAGAGAGGCCATTCACCTGCTCAGACTGTGGGAAGGGATTCACTCAGTCATCTTACCTACTGGTACACCAGCGAATTCACACTGGAGAGAGGCCATTCACCTGCTCAGACTGTGAGAAGGGATTCACTCGGTCATCTGACCTACTGGCACACCAACGTGTTCACACTGGAGAGAGGCCATTCACCTGCTCAGACTGTGGGAAGGGATTCAATCAGTTATCTGCACTGAAGGTACACCAGCGAGTTCACACTGGAGAGAGGCCGTTCACCTGCTCAGACTGTGGGATGGGATTTACTCAGTCATCTCACCTACTGAGACACCAGTCAGTTCACACTGGGAAGAGGCCGTTCACCTGCTCAGATTGTGGGAAGAGATTCACTTCGTCATCTCAACTGAAGATACATCAGCGAGTTCACACTGGGGAGAGGCCGTTCACCTGCTCAGAATGTGGGAAAGGATTCACTCAGTCATCCACACTGAAGGTACATCAACGAGTTCACACTGGGAAGAGGCCATTCACCTGCTCAGACTGTGGGAAAAGATTCACTTCGTCATCTCAACTGAAGATACATCAGCGAGTTCACACTGGGGAGAGGCCGTTCACCTGCTCAGAATGTGGGAAAGGATTCACTCAGTCATCCACACTGAAGGTACATCAACGTGTTCACACTGGGGTGTGGCTGTTCACCTGCTCAGAATGTGGGAAGGGATTCACTCGGTCATCCAACCTACAGAGTCACCAACACGTTCACACTGGGGAGAGGCCATTCACCTGCTCAGACTGTGGCAAGGGATTCAGTCATTCATCCACCCTACAGAGACATCTGCGAGTTCACACTGGGGAGAAGCCATTCACCTGCTCGAACTGTGGGAAGGGATTCACTCAATTATTTGATCTACAAAATCACCAGCGAGTTCACACTGGGGAGAGGCCATTCACCTGCTCGAACTGTGGGAAGGGATTCACTCAGTTATCCACCCTACACAGTCACCAACGAGTTCACACTGGGGAGAGGCCATTCATCTGTTCAGACTGTGGGAAGGGATTCAGTGATTCATCTGCCCTACGCAGTCACCAACGAGTTCACACTGGGGAGAGGCCATTCATCTGTTCAGACTGTGGGAAGGGATTCAGTGATTCATCCACCCTACGCAGTCACCAACGAGTTCACACTGGGGAGAGGCCGTTCATCTGCTCAGTCTGTGGAAAGGGATTCACACAGTTATCCAGCCTACACAGTCACCAACGAATTCACACTGGGGAGAAGCCATTCACCTGCTCAGAATGTAGGAAGGGATTCAGAGATTCATCCGCCCTACGCAGACACCAGCGAGTTCACACTGGGTAGAGGCCGATCACCTGCTCAGACTTTGGGAAGAGATTCTCTCGGCTACCTCCAGCAAATGTGCATGATTGTCAAGTCATACTTGAGTTTCAGGAAGGTATTAAGAAAGAGCAAGAATTCACTGGCAGAGAGGACGGAACCTGCTGCCTGAGGGTGGTTTCTGCCCAGAACATTTGGGCAGAACCCACAGCGTCACATCGGCAGCCAGGAGCAGCGTCACAACCCGCGGTGAGATGCCGAACTTTAAATAATTGTTGAGACTGTTTCAGGGAAAGGAGCACAGCTGTCACTGTGTTTGGGTTAACTCCGCCATCGGGATCATCGCATGCAGGCACTTTTTGAAAACGGCGCGAGGCTTAAGAAGAGCTCGCAAACGTTCGAGAGAGTTCACCCAGTTTGGAACCATAACGGTCCAGTAGAGAAACGGAGGTGCAGGTCCGAAATCGTCTCCGAAGTCCGAGAGGCAGCCAGTTTTTCACCTGATCCTAATGCTAATGCTACTGCCACTGCCTTCTGACTAATGCCTTATGACTATCCTTGACTAGACTAATGACTGATTATTTATGACTACTGACTAATAATTACCAACTGCCACACTTGCGAAAATAAAAATAAAAAAGGAAAACGAAGGAAAGTTGTTTGGTCATTGAGTGGAATCGTATTAAAACCTTCGGGTAGGCGTATTCAGTCCCTTTCAAGTGGGGAAGCTGCACATGGGAGCAAGAACTCCGACTTGACAGTGAAAAACTGGTTGACAGTGAAAATACTGCTTGACAAAACTGTTTGACCAGGAAACAGAAATCTGGGAGCTTTGAGCTGGAACAGCAAGAGCAATAACCTGGAGTCCTGAAGAAGGAAGGAAATCAAGTTCAGATAAAACAACATCAAAACATCACTAAAAAGTTGTACTCTCACCTGTGAACAGCCTGCAGAGGGAATCAAACATGGCTGATCAAGCTATTGGGAAATCAGTTGAGCAACTCAAGCTGGAGAGAATGACAGCAAAAAGATTGTTTTCTCGTCTGGCCAGCAGCATTACCAGGACCTATGAAGACATGTCTGAAGAGGAGCTCATAGTGAGTTTCCATAAACTCACAATGGAAGCCGAGAGAGTCATGGAAGCCAATGATGATGCGGAGGCCGGACTCACTGCAGAACGGGAGGCGGAGCTGAACACAGAGAAAGTAGCTGTGTCAACTGAACAGCAAAAAGCCGACCTGGCAAAGACGGCAAATGAGTGTGAGTTGAAACTAAAGGAAATCAGAAGGCTGATCCAGGAGACTCTTTGGACCAACTTTGGAAATGTTGAGTTGCTCACAGCACTACAAGCAGCAGAGGATGAATGTGAAGATGTCGCTGCTGTACAACCCGATGGCCACCAGGAGGCGTATGGCTTCATGCTTAACCACCTGCAAGGACTGGTAATGACAGCAAAGGAGTTGGGAACGATGGATCCCGCCAGGGGGTCGGAAGCACCTTCAGAGTCGCCTAAAGGGGCTCGAACTCAACGTCCCTAAGTTGGTTTCCAAGAAGGCCCACTTCATACAGGCAAGGAGAAAGGAGGATGCTGAAAGACTAACACCGACAGCATTGGGCTTTTCCTCCAATTTTCCCACGCCAGCCATCAGACTGAAACCGACGGCCCTTCCCAAGTTTCCTGGCAGCAGACGTGATTTTCACAGGTGGAGAAAGGACTGGGAAACACTCTAGAGGCAGGGAGAGCCGACCGGTTCAAGAGAGGTGAAAAAGGTTCAACTGCTGGACAGTCTTGACGACAAAGTCAGAAGAGACCTTTGCCTCAGTACTTATAAAACTGCAGATGACATCTTCCGTGTTCTAGAAAACTGCTGTGGAAATCGAACGTGGAAATCGGAAGTGGGATAGTATTGGCGCAGCACGCGAGCCAAAATGCGGGGATTGCAGCTGCGGAAACTGCCAGCCGGGTGGCAAAGGAATGACTCTTGCTGAAGAGAGGGAACTTGTATACAAATTCATATAAAATCAAAGCAATAGTGATAAGGGAGAAAGAAAGGCACAAACATTGACTTCTCTAACTTCCGTAAATGCCCCTCCTCCCCTTCTTACCCCATCCCTGACATATTTAGTTGCCCATCACTCTGCCTGTTCTCCATTTCCCTCTGGTGCTCCCCTCCCCCTTTCTTCCTCCCTAAGCCTCTGTCCCATGATCCTTTCCCTTCTCCAGCTCTGTATCACTTTTGCCAATCACCTTTCCAGCTTTCAGCTTCACTCCGCCCCCTCCGGTCCTCTCCTATCATTTCGCATTTCCCCCTCCCCCTCCTACTTTCAAATCTCTTAGTATCTTTCCTTTCTGTTAGTTCTGACGAAGGGTCTCGGCCTGAGACGTTGACAGTGCTTCTCCCTATAGATGCCGCCTGGCCTGCTGTGTTCCACCAGCATTGTGTGTGTGTTGTTTGAATTTCCAGCATCTGCAGATTTCCTCGTGTTTGCACAATATACGAAGGATACTTCACATTATGGATCATATATACAAAAAAATAAAATCAAAGCAATAGTGATAAGCGTGTACGCTGAAAAGGCATTTGATTCGGTTAATTGGAATTTTCTTTACAGAGTTTTACATAGATTTGGTTTCCATAACAATTATTAAAACTATACAGGCACTATATGACAACCCTACCGCTAGGATTAAAATCAATGGATATTTATCAAATAGTCTTACCCTGGAAAGGGGCACAAGACAGGGTTGTGCATGGTCAGCACTACTCTTCGCATTATATCTGGAACCATTAGCTCAATACATCAGACAAAATGGGGAATTACTAGTAAAGGGACAGAGCATAAATTGGCTTGTTATGTGGATGACATTTTGATCTATCTAGGGCAACCAACATACTCTACCTGATTGATGCAATCCTTTGAACAATATGGTCAATTATCAGGATACAAGATCAACACAGATAAAACCCAATTACTTTCATATTACTATAGCCCACCAAGAGAAATTGAAAGTAGATATCCCTGGGCATGGCAAACAGAGTCTTTCAAATATTTGGGCATCATTATGCCAAAAGATTAGGCAACATTATCAGAATGTAATTATCAGCCTTTATATAAAAAAAAACCATTAAGGAATATCTAGCAAGATGGAACCTGATTCCTTTCTTTTAGTTTCAGTTCAAGGATTGAGTCTATTATAATGAATATACTGCCCAGACTGTTATATCTCTTTCAGACCCTACCAATAGATATTAATCAAAATCAATTCAATGAATGGAACAAGATGTTATCAAGGTATATTTGGCAAGGTAAAAGGCCTAGAGTTCGTCTCAAAACTTTGCAATTAGCAAAGGAAAAGGGTGGATGCGGCCTAACTTCTCTTCGAGGTTATTATTTTGCAGCACAGTTGAGAGCTGTGATATGCTGGAGCAACCCATCATATGACGCTCAATGGAAAAACATTGAGGAGCGAGTACTTCCCATCCCCATGCAAGCAATTTTGGCTGATAATAACTTGCAAAGGTACATAAATACTATTGATAATCCATGGGTGAAATTGACTCTTAAAATATGGAAAACTACTATAAAAGAATATAATCTCGAGCGAGATACTGCAATTCTTAAATGGTGTGCATATGACTCGGATTTTACACCAAATAAATTGGATGCTAGATTTAAGGACTGGACAGCTAAAGGAATAACAGTTCTTTGCAACATAATGAAAGAAGGAACACTGTTCAGCTTTGAAATGCTGAAAGAGAAACATTTAGAAAAACAAGATTTTTATCAGTATATATAGATGCGTCAGTATGTTAATAGGATGCTTAAAATTGTAACCAAGGCAAGTATATGCATGTTAGAGCTATTTAGAAAAGCATATAATTCAGATAACGGTAGTAGAATTATTTCAAGCATGAATAAGGGTTTGTCAAATCTTAAAATACATTTGACTTCATACATTAAAACAAAATGGGAGAAGCAAGGAGAGAAATTATATCTGAGGAAGAATGGACAATGGAGGTATCAATGGAAGTGTACCAGTTCTCAGAAATGGAGGGAGTTCGGACTGAAAAACTTGATAAGATATTTTATTACACCCTTTTAGAAATCCCATTATGATAGTAATCTCGCTGTTTGCTGGAGAAACTGGAAATCGAAATGCAAATCATTATTATATTTTTTGTGACTGCCCTGTTATCAAAGACTATTGGAGGGGGATACACAATGCCCGACCTGGCATCTTTAAATGTGAAATACCCTTGGGGAGTAAGTCCATATATTTTGGATATATACATCAAGAATGGTTGAAAAAAAGATAAATATTTAATGAATATATTGTTGGCGGCTGGTAAAAAGACTGTTACTAGGAAATGGTTATCACAGGAGAGCCCAACTTTAAATGCATGGATGGAAATTACAATGGACATTTACAAAATGGAGAAGATAATCATAATCTGGAACAATTTGATTCATACTGGGAAAAATGGTTTAACTACATAATGCCTCATAGGCCTGATTTTATTCTCACAAATCAATGAATATGTTGTAAAAAAAAGATCACTCCCGACTTGTACAAAGTTTTTTTTTCCTTTTGCTTGTTTTTTCTTTCACTCTTTTCTATAAGTGTATACCTCAGATAAATTCTATGCGGAGATTTGTGGCATATATGATTATATGATATATATCTACAATATCTGAGATACATCTTCTGGAAATGTTTGATGATGAACTTCAATTAAAAAAACAAGAAAAAACAGTCAGATAAAACTTTTAAGTATATATTTTCATCAAAAATGAACAGGATTCAGCACTCCATGTGTGTATATGCAATCGTGATAAGAAATACAGACCAGAAAACTTAAATGAGAGGCCAACTCAGAACAATAAATCATCACTCTGGAAGAAAACATTAACCAGTGGAATGAGTACGATCCTCCATGGGAGACATCCCAACGATCTGAGCAGACTAGATGGTGACAAGGAAGCCTTGGGCACCTGACTGAGAGTTGGAGACTCTCAAAAAGGGGTTCCCTGCAGAAATACAGGACAAGATGTTTTACAAAAGGGGGAAAACATCAAAAATACATGAAATATAAACAAACAAGGCAGTAAGTGCAGAAAATGCCAGAGAAACCAGACACAATCCAACACATTCCAGGATCCTGCAGCAGTAACTCAATCACATTACTTACAAAGGTACAAACAAATGGCAAATATCATTCACCAAAATCTTGCTTTAAAATACAAACTCATGAATGCCCTCCATCACTTCATAGAGGTACCATAAATTCAAGCCCGATACAGTTTTAGTGTCAAAATCTTACAAATTATATGATAATCAATACATTATTTCAGATAGGACAATCCATAATAACCATCCGGATATAATATTACAGGATAAACAAGCAGAAACAACTCCCCCAACAGATTAAACCATTCCCAGCACACCTGTGTTCCTCGACCAGTGGAGTACCTCACCACAGGCATTGTTTGTGTCATCAGTCAGACAACCGAAAGATTTTCTCTGTCAATCAGCTTCCAAATGTTGTGACTCTGTCATTCGTTGCCACGTCCCACTACTGATTCCCTTCTCTTCATCACCCGACCATTGCCCAGAGCCCCAAACTCTGCCCTGTGTAGACCCCCCTCGGGTTTCTGACCCTGCTTCGTTGAACATCTGACAGGTGGTTCCCCATTCCGCTTTCAGTCTTTAAAGGACGGGTGTTTTCAACAACTTTTAGAAGCAGGGAAAATGACCCATAATGTGGAAATGAGTCGTGAATAAGGAAGTTAACTACCAAAGTAATTCTTCCTCAGTCCAGAGATGAGAGGGGCGAAGAACATGTTGGACAGAACTGCAGTCAGCTCGTCTTCTTCAGTCTGCAGGGAATTCAAGGGGAACCTCTTCACCCAGAAAGTGGTGACTGAAACCCATTCCACAGGGAGAACGAGAGGGGAACAACAGGGGAGGATTTAAAAGGACAGTCTTGGAACAGAATCAGTGGTAGGGTTTAGCAGGCCTGAGATGACTCTCTACAGTACACTAGCAGTGTTAGAAATTCAACAGATTCCGAAGACTTACTAATGAGGCCGACATTATGCAGGTGTTCCAAACTATAAGTGTACAAAAACGGAGAATGTGCGCAGTTGAGAGAATTCGGCCTTTTCTCCTTGGAGCGACTGAGGATGAGAGGTGACCTGATAGAGGTGTACAAGATTATGAGAGGCATTGATCGTGTAGATAGTCAGCGGCTTTTCCTCAGGGCTAAAATGGCTGCCACAGAGGGCACTGGTTTAATGTGCTTGGGAGCAGGTACAGAGGAGATGTCAGGGGTAAGTTTTATACTCAGAGTGGTGAGTGCTTGGAATGGGCTGCCGGCAATGGTGGTGGAGGCGGCTACGATAGGGTCTTTTAAGAGACTACTGGATAGGTACACGGAGCTTAGAAAAATAGAGGGCTATGGGTGACCCTCGTAAATTCTAATTTAGGGGCATGCTCAGCACAACTTTGTGGGCCGAAGGGCCTGTATTATGCTGTAGGTTTTCTAAGTTTATTTTTTTCTTTTACCCCATTTTTGTGGAATCAACAACCAGAGAGGACTGGTTTAAGGTGAGAGAGGATTGATTTAATAGAGATCCCAGGGGAAAATTATTAATCCACTCTCCCTTCCGGTTCATTGTTTAACTAACACGATGAGTGCACTCTCTGGTTGGAGGAGCAACACCTCATATTACATCCGGATGGCATGAACATCGATATCTTTAACTTCTATCTCCATGTTTTCATTTCATCAACCCACACGCCAGTCTCCTCCATTCTGTCTCCTCACTTCTCTCTCCTCCGCTGCGGATTTTCTCCGTCTGGTTCCCCTTTACTTCCCCATTGTCCGCTCTCCTCTCCTATCAGATTCCTCCTTTTCAGCCCTTTGCATTTTCCACCTACCACCTCACAGCGTCTCACTTCATCTCCCACCTCCCCCACCCACTCACCTTCACTCTTATCTGGCTTCACCTATCATCTACCAGCTTGGACTCTTTCCACTCCCCGCACCATCTTATTCCGGCTCCTCCCCACTTCCAGTCCTGATGAAGGGTCCCGGCAGGAAATCTCTGTTTTGCTTTATCCCCCTCTATAGAAGCTACCTGACCTCCTGACTTCCTCCAACATTTTGTGTCTGTTACTTTGCATCTCCAACATCTGCAGAATCTCATCGGGACAGAGTGCAGAATGCAGAGACTACATCGGGTCTCACTAATGTCGAGGAGGTCACACCTGGAAAACTGGAAACAGTAGATGATCCCAACAGGCACGATGTTGAAAATTTGCCTCAAATGGAAGGACTGTTTGGGACCCTGACTAGTGGTGAGGAGAGTGGTTTGGGGCATCTCTGGCACTTCATCCACTTGCAGTTGGCTTCCAGTCCACTACACCACTCTACCGCTGTAAACCGCTCCCTCTTGTGGACAACACTGCCCCTTAGTGGTGATTTGCCATAATAACAGGACCCCCAGATCGGTGGAGTCCATTGTCACCCGATGGCGCTCTGCCGCAAAAACGCTGAGAGACAGAAATGTGACGCTGCAGCCTGCTGAAATGTTTCTTCAAGATTCAGGGTTGTTTAATTCCATTTCCAGCAAACAGGTGTAAATGAGGTTGAAATAATTATTACTCCAGTTCCAATGCAATACAGAAACACAATAAAAGCAACATATATCCACGGCTTATATACTGTGCACGGATTGATTATATGTTCATAAAGTGACGCTCGGCATAGGATGCCTGCATATAAGATGACAGACTGGAAATGTTAAAGGTGTTTGGCGGTGTGGAAGGGTGGGTTAGTGGGTAGAGATATTTATTAGCTTTACTGCTTGGGAAAAGTATCTGTCCCAAAGGCTGGTAGTCCTGGCGAGGATGCTGCGTATCTACCCCCCGATGTGAGTGGGACAAACAGTCCATGAACGGGATGGGTGGAGGTAGGTTATGAAAATTTGGTTGGTGTTTGATCTCAAGAGAGGGCATTTGGAAAATACTAATGCAATGCCTTTTAGAATAGCTTGTATTTGTGCCCTCTTGAGAAATGTTAATTCTGGATTGGGTGTTGTCCAAAGAACCAAATTTGATTAGGGAGCTTATGGTAAAGGAACCATGTTGACGCTGTGATCATAACATGTTGCAATTCACCCTGCACTTTGAGAGGGGAAAGGTACAACAAGATGCATCTTTATTAGTAGGGTGAGGGGAACTACGTAGAAGCACGGGAGAAGAGCTTACCGAAGTTGATTGGAAGGGGACACTAGCAGGGATGATGGCAGAATAGCAATGGCTGGAGTTGTTCAACGTGACAGCCTCAGGGTTGAAATGAAACACATCATATTCCAACTGCATAGCTCCAACCTGAAGGCATGAATATCGATTTCTCCTTCCAGTAAAAAAATCACAGCTCATCGCCTTTCCTTCTACTTTCCCCCGAGTAACGTAACTTTACACATTCTGACCACTGACATCTGGGACTTCGATACTCCTGCCAGAGTCTTCCAAAGAGTACGATACTGATTCAGTACATCAGCCATCACCTTTCACCCCCACCCAATTACTACCTCTCCAGCATCATTCCCCAGTGGTTTGATATCCAATTCTGCCTCTCTTTTGCACTGTATGTATCTGAAGAAAAAAATGATATCCTCTTTAATATTACCGGCTAGCTCACCTAAGTATTCCATCTTTTCCTTTTTAATGATTTTAGTTGCATTCTGATCATTTTTAAAAGCTTCCCAATCCTCTAACTTCTCAGTATTTTTTGTTCTGTGCCCTCTCTTTGTTTTATATGGTGTCTTTGGTTTCTCTTATCAGCCACGGTTTTGTCACCTTACCTTTAGAATACCACTTCCTCTCTGTGACTTCCGAATTGCTTCCAGAAATTCCAGCCATTGTTGCTCTGTTTTAATCCCTGCCCGTGTTCTTTTCAAATCAATTTTGACAATTTTTTCTCTCATGCCTCTCTAATTCTCTTTATTCCATATCTGTCTTTAGTTTCTCTTTCTCTAATGTCAAGGTGAATTTGATCATGTTAAGAACACTTGCCCCTAAGGGTTCTTTGGACTCAAGTGACCTAATTAATTCCGGTTCATTACAACACCCAATCCAGAATAGCTGACCCCCAAGTGGGCTCAGCCACGAGCTGCTCTAAAAATGCATCTTGTAGGCATTCTAGGAATTCCTCCTCTTGAGACCAACACCATCCTGATTTTCCTAATCACTGGCATGACAATCGCCCATGACTATTGTAACATTGCCCTTTTGGCACTCATTTTCTATCTCTCATTGTAATTTGTGGACCACATACTTACTACTGTTTTGGGGTCACTATACAATTCCCATCAGGGTCTTTTTGTACATTTGCTATTCCTTAATACTACCCACAGATTCTACACCGCCCAACCCTATGCCACCTCTTATCTAATGATTTTATTTAATATTTCACCAACAGAGCCACACAACCCCACGGCCGGCTTGTTATTTCACTAAACATATAAATATCTGGGAAACAGGAGGACCTGCAGATGCAAGAAATCGAGAGAAATTCACACAAAGTGCTGGAGAAGCTCAGCATGTCAGGCAGCATCTATGGATGGGAATCAACATTTCCGGCCGTGACCCTTCACCGGGACTCGTGATATCCACGTATCTGAAAAATCAACAAGCAAAAACAACAGAAAGTTGTGCAATATTGGGAAAACCTTTGACAAAATTTATTTCAAGGCTTTAAAAAACTGCCGAACAGAGCTCAATAGTTAACAATTACAACAAAGGCAATAAACACTTCCATCAATACCGGCATTGACTTTTTTTTAATGAAAATATCTTAGTCCCATTTCGATCAGTAAAATTTACAAAGATAAGTAAGAACTGAAATGACAAGTTTAGAAAAGACTATTTACACTCAAACCCACTGAGATTAACACTACCTTGGACAGAAGGAGGAAGAGGAATAACACAAATGAGAAAAAAAATCACATAAGACCATAAGACAGAGGAGCAGAATCAGCCATTCGGCCCATCGAGTTTGCTCCACCATTTCATCATGAGCTGATCCAATCTGCCCTTCAGTCCCATTCCCCCACCTTCTCACCATAACCTTTGATGCCCTGACTACTCAGATACCTATCAATCTCTGCCTTAAACACACCCAATGACTTGGCCTCCACTGCTACCCATGGCAACAAATGCCACAGATTCACCACCCTCTGACTAAAAAAAATTCTTCGCATCTCTGTTCTGAATGGGCGCCCTGCAAACCTTAAGTCATGCCCTCTTGTACTAGACTCCCCCAGTCACTCTCGAAATTGCATTCAGCAACGGGTATGGGCAAATATCCAGCCTACAGCTTATTGAAACTTTCTCCCCAGTGTGAACCCAGTCGTGTGTTACAAGGTTAGATTACTGAGTGAATCCCTTCCTATATTCACAGCAGGTGAACGGCCTCTCCCCAGTGGAACACAATGATGCAGCCTTGGTGGAGACGGTTGAGAGAATCTCTTCCCAAAGTCTGAGCGGACGATCGGCCTCTAAGTGATGTGAACTCGCTGGTGGTTTAATAGATGAGATGATCGTGTGAATGCCTTCCCACATTCACAGGTCGAAGGCCTCTCCCCAGTGGAACTCACTTGTATGCCAGCAGATCAGATGACTGAGTGAATCCCTTCTCACAATCTGAGCGGGTGAAATCCCTCACTGCAGTGTGAACTGACTGGTGAGTCACTAGGTGAGATGATGTAGTGGATCTCTTCCCACAGTCTGAACAGGTGAACAGCGTCTCCCCAGTGTGAACTAACTGGTGTGCTTGTAGGCTACCTAACTATGTGAATCCCTTTCCACAGTCTGAGCAGGTGAACGGCCTCTCCCCAGTGTGAACTCGCTGGTGTGTCTGTAGGTTAGATGACTGAGCAAATCCTTTCCCACAGACTAAGCAGGTGAAATCCCTCACTACAGTGTGAACTGACTGGTGAGTCAGTAGGTGAGATGATGTGGTGAATCCCTTCCCACAGTCTGAGCCACACAACCCCATCAGTTCCATTATCCAGATCACTGACAAACCATGTGAGAAGTAGCGGACCGTATACTGACCCCTGAAGACCACAAGTCACTGCTGGCCAACCAGAAAAGGCCCCTTTTATTCCCACTTGCTGCCTCTTGGCTGTCAGCCATTCCTCTATCCATGCCAGTATTACTTCGGATTTTATCCTGTTAAGCAGTTTCATGTGTGACACCTTATCAGATGCTTTCTGAAAATCCAAGTAAATGATATCCACTGCCTCTCGTTTGTCCATCATGCTTATGACTTCCTCGAAGATCTGTAACAGATTTGTCAGGCAAGATTTCCCTGTACCGAACCTATGCTGGCTTTGACTTATTATTTCATTAGTCTCCTAGTACCCCAAAACCTCATGTGTTATCAAGTGATTCTTGATGTGTCATGAACAATGCATCTGTTATCTCTCCAGCAGCCTCTCTCAGGACTCTGGGATGTAGTCTATCTGGTCCAGGTGACTTATCCACTTTAAGAACCTGAGTTTGCCTAGCACGTTTTCCTTTGTAACAGCAATGGCACTCACTCCTGCTCCCTGACACTCACGGATCTCTGGCACACTGGTAGTGTCTTCCACAGACAAGACGGATGCAAAGTACCTATCTAGTTCATCTACCAGCTCTTCCCCATTTGTACCCCATGAGCATCATTTTCCAGTGGTCCAATATCAACTCTCGCCTTCCTTTCGTATTTTTTTTTATAACTGGTTTATATTATTGTATAGTTTGCTGTCATATTTCGTTTTTCCCCTTATAGCTTTTATTTTAAATTTGCCTGTTGTTGGATGTTAAAAGCTACCCAATTATCCAACCTACTACTCACTTTTGCTACCTTATATGCTTTTATACAGTCCTTAACTTCCTTTGTCAGCCACGACAGCCTAGCCCCGCTGTTTGAGAACTACGTCTGTGGGACATATCTATCCTGCACATTATGAACTATTCCCAGAAACGTCAGCCATTTCTGCTCTGGCGTCATCTCCACCAGCATCCTCCAATCCACCCGGGGAATCACCTCTCTCACGCCTCTGTAATTCCCTTCCATTCCATTGCGATACTACGCATGTGACCTGTGCTTCTCCCTCACAAATTGCAGTAGGAATTCAATCATATTATGATCACTGCTTTCTAATGGCTCCTTTACATTAACCTCCCTAATAAGATCTGGGTTATTACACAACACCCAATCTAAGATAGCAGTTCCACGAGTAGGCTCAACCATCAGCTGCTCTAAAAAGCCATTTTGTTTGCATTCAGTACATCCCCTCTTTTGCGATCTCACGCCAATCTGACTTTCCCAATCCTCCTGCAGATTGAAGTCACCCACTACAGCTGTGTCATTAAATTTATTACATAAATGCCAAACATTCAGCAGTACCTGGGGCAGAAGTGAGGATACATGCTTTTACCAAGGAGAGAAGGTGTTTTTGAAGCTGAAAGGCCTGAAGGTAGATAAGACACCGCAGAGTTCAGAAAGAGGTAGCTGAAGAGATTGTGAAGGCATTAGAGTCATAAAACACTACAACACAGGAAAATGCCATTCGGCCAGTCTAGTCCGTGCTAAAGCATTAATCTTCTGAGTTCCAACAACTTCCACCTGGACCATAGCCCTCCATATGCTTCTCATCCAGTGACCAAAGCAAACTTCTCTTAAAGATTACAATCGTCCCTGCCACTTGCTCTGGCAGCTCGGTGCACACTCTCCCCACCTCTGAATGAAGAAGTTCCCCCTTAGTTTTCTCTTCAAGTGATGAGTAATGATCTTTCAGAAATCACTAGATTTTTGGAACGGTTCTGGTGGACCAGAAATTTGCAAATGTCACTCCACTCTTTAAGAGAGGGGGCACAAGATAGAAAATTATTGGACAGTTAGTCTGACCTTAGTGGTCAGGAAGATGTTAGAGTGTACTAAGAGTGCGTTTTTTGGGTACTGTAATTGGGGAAACATGATGAAGTAGGCCAAAGACAGCCGGATTGTTTCGAGGAAATCTTGACTGACAAATCTCTTGGAATACTTTGCGGAAATAACAGGCAAGATAGATAAAGCAGAGGCAGTGTATGTTGTTTGCTTGGATTTTCAGATGATCTTCAACAAGGTACCCCATCCAAGGCTTATTGAGAAAGTAAGGAGGCCTGGGATCCAAGGGCGCATTGCTTTGTGCATACAGAACTGGCTTGCTCACAGAAGACAAAGAGTGGTTGTAGACTGGTCATATTCTGCATGGAGGTCGGTGACCAGTGGTCTGCCTCAGGGATCGGTTCTGGGACCCCTACCCTTCGTGACTTTTATAAATGACCTGGATGAGGAAGTGGAGGTACGGGTTAGTAAATTTGCTGATGACACAAAGGTTGGGTTAGGTTGCAGGGGGATATTGATAGTCTGCAAACCTGGGCTGAGAAGTGGCAAATGGAGTTCAACCCAAAGAGGTGTGATGTGGTTCATTTGCTTCGGTCAAATATGATAGAATATAGTATTAATGGTAAGCCTCTTGGCAGTGTGGAGGAACAGAGGGATCTTGGGGACGGAGTCCATAGGACACTCAAAGCTGCTATGTAGTTGACTCTGTGGTTAAGAAGCCATACTGTGCATTGGCCTTAATCAATCCCAGGCTTGAGTTTAAAAGCCGAGATGTAATGTTGCAGCTATATAGGACTTTGGTCAGACCCCACTTGGAGTACTGTGCTCAGTTCTGGTCGCCAAACTACAGGAAGGATGTGGAAGCCATAGAAAGGGTGCTGAGGAGATTTACGAGGATGTTGTTTGGATTGGGGAGCATGCCTTTTGAGAATAGTTTGAGTGAACTCAGTCTTTTCTCCTTGGAGTGATGGAGGATGAGATGTGACCTGATAGAGGTGTTCAAGAACATGAGAGACATTGATCGTGTGGATAGTTCGAGGCTTTTTCCCAGGGCTGAAATTGCTAGCACGAGAGGGCATAGTTTGAAGATGCTTGGAAGTAGGTACAGAGGAGATGTCAGGGGTAAGTTTTTTACACAGAGAGTGGTGAGTGCTTGGAATGGGCTGCCGGCAATGGTGGTGGAGGCGGATACGACAGGGTCTTTTAAGAGACTCCTGGATAGGTACACGGAGCTGAGAAAAATAGAGAACTGTAGGTAACCCTTGGCATTTCTAGAGCAAGGACATGTTCGGCATCGCTTTGTGAGCCAAAGGGCCTGTAACGTGCTGCAGGTTTTCTATGTTTCTAAGGTGCTGCACGTGAGGCTGCTGAACAGGATCACAGCTCATGGAATTACAGGAAAGAAACTTGTACTGACAAGGGAGAAAGAGTCAGAATAATGTGGGCAATTCTGTTTTGCTGTCGGTAACTAATGCTGTTCTGCAGGGGTCAGTATTGAGACCGCATCGTTTCATGTTAAATCTGAATGATACGGATGACGGAATTGATACCTTGGTGACGAACATTGCAGTTGATACAAAGATAGGTACGGGACAGGTAGTTTAGAGCAAAGCGGGAGTCTGCAGAAGGACTTCGATAGGTCTGGAGAATGCCAGCAAAGTAGCAGTTGAAATACAGTGTATGCAAGTCATGTACATTTGGTAGAAGTAATTGGGCGTAGAAAAAAAAATAAATGGGAGAAACTTGAAAAAAATTAGAGGTGCATAAGTGCTTGTGAGTCCTTGAGCAAGAGGCCCTAAAGGTTTGCTTGCAGATTGAGTTGATTAAGGATGACAACTGCAATGTTAGCAATATAAGAGCAAGGATGCGATACTATAGCTTTATAACGCATTGGGCAGATCACTGTTGGTGTATGGTGAGCAGATTCCGACCTGTACTTCCGACTTATTATCTGAGCAAAGGATGTGCTCGTATTGGAGTGGGTCCGGAGAAGTTTCAAAGAATGATTCCAGGAAGACCAAGAGTGGATGACCTGGATGAGGAAGTACGTGGGAAGGGATTCACTCAGTCATCCAACCTACAGAAATTTATCAATATCCACTGCTGCTGATTTCCACACACAAATAAATCAAAAGGGATTTCCCCAATCAAATCGATAATTAATCGATCAAAAGCCCCCAAACAACACGGCACAGCCGGACACATAACAGGGGACTTTACATCTCACAACACTGGATTCAGTTATGAAACCGGTGATTAATGTTGTTGTCCCTCTGAAATCATAAGAAACGCACATTAAGGTGCATTTAAATGCGAATGCATCTCCACAGGTGACGTCACACAGACCCCATCGCGCCTGACGTCACGCATGGGCTTCCCACACTGGGATCTGCCCTTACGTGCACAGCGTCTTACGTCATCCATGCGCAGGTAAGCTCGGGCTTTATCAGTTTACTAGCGGGGCTAATAATCACGTGACCAGCCCTCCCCCACCACTGTCAACAGAGGATTCCCATTGGTGCAAAGCGATGTCAATCACTTGTTACCACCAGTCGCAGAGGTGGACAAGTCCAGAGGGCGTTTCCCCCGCTGAGTTCGCCTCCCGCTCCGGCCTCAAACTCCACATCACAGCGGAGTAAATGCCCGTTTTTTTATTTATTTCCATTTCCCTCCAAGGGAAGTTGGGGCATTTGTGAAGCATCTTCTTCGGCCGGAGTCTGATGTGTCACCGAGAGGTAGGAGGAGACCGCTCGGCCCGTCGGTTTGATGCCAGTTCCCTGGGGAGGGAGAGGAGGGTTTTTATTGAAAGGAAATAGATGGTGTGAGAGGGGGCGGACAGGATGTTTGTCCCGGTGGAAATGTCTGAGCCCACGGTGGTGGCGAACACAGGGATTCACATTGGGGGGGAAACACCGGCAGACGGTTGACCTGCAAGTGGGGCCAATGACAGGGGTAGGAGGTGAGTGGTTGGGGCAACACGGGGTTGCGGAAGATGGATATTTTTTGCACAGAGGATTAACAAAGTGGTTAGAGAGTATTTGTTATAGAGTGTGTAATGAAGTTTCAACAGACTGATCCCTGAAATGGTTGGGTCATCATATGAAGGAAGATCAAATGTGATAACCCTTTCATTTAGAGAATCGAGGACTGACAGGTGAACACATTGAAATGCACATCATTACCGGTTGAACCAGGGATCCCAGTCTCTGAAAAAGGGGGTGGATGACTATATTTTATAATAAAACCCCTATTGTTTTACCTTTACCTCCTCTCCCAGTTTATGGTTGCCCTGGTCCTTCACACCCCCTTACCTGCTTAAGATTCAGCCCATTAGCAACAGTCAGCAATTCATTCTTTTTGGCTTTTCCTAATGCCTCAGGGGTTGGCGCCTGCAGAAATTTATAAATGTCCACTGCTGCTGATTTCCACACACAAATGAATCAAAAGGGATTTCCCCAATCAAATCAATAATTCTTCGATCAATAGCCCCCAAATTTGTTCATATCCCAGACGCACGCCCCAAATTTGTTACGAACCATAATGCTTTAGAAACAAGCCAGCAGCAATAGACTACACCCGGAGTCTGGTTTTGATGTTAAATCTGTCTTTATTAGAATCTACTTGTAATATTGCAACTTAAAGAAGATAAACAGAAGTTAACAGTGTTAAGTTTATAAATGTGTGTAAATATAACTCCCAAACTATTGAGCTCGGGGGAAACAAGGCTTGGAGTCTTGAGATGGTAAAGTATGAAAGTTCAGTTCAACTACAGAAGAGGCGATCAGAGAGAGAGATTTGTAATCCAGGGTAAATGGTGAGAGAACGCAAATATGTAGAATTCCACAGTTTCCACGGTGGTAAAACGAGAGAACAGTCACTGTAGATTTTATCCGTCATCGCTCCAAATCCATATACAAATTATCACCGAAAGTGACTTGTCACAAGGTGTATCGTCTTCCAGTGAATTACCCCAGGCAAGGGCTAACACATAAGTGTTCTCCACAGGATGCGCCAAATCCGATCCACTCCTATGGATCAAACAAGGTGACAACCACACATTCGATGTACGGTGATTGTATAATTAACCCACCCTTGTGGGCATAGGAAAGTTCCAAACAGTGACCCTTGGCCACTAGTTCCCTGGTTTCGATCCTTTAGTTTTTCCTCCTTCGTCTCCGTCTGACTCTGAGTGTCTGTGTCCTCGGTTAAAACTAAACAAGCAGTGAGTGATGTAAATAAGCTGCAAGTCAGACTGATTCTGATTCTGATTCTGAAAGTGAATACCTTCTTAATCTCTCTCTCTTAAAATTACAGTCCACAGCAAACGAAACCCAGGGATTCATAACAACGGCCCGTCCCCACTGTGAACTGACTGCTGTGCCAGTAGTTGTGATGACTGAGTGAATCCTATCCCACAGTCTAAGCAGGTGAACGGCTTCTCCCCAGTGTGAACTCGCTGATGATTCTGCAGATGGTGTGAATGAGTGAATCGCTTCCCACAGACTGAACAGGAGAATGGCTTCTCCCCAGTGTGAACTCGCTGATGTACCAGTAGGTTGGATGACTGAGTGAATCCCTTCCCACAGACTGAGCAGGTGAATGGCCTCTCCCCAGTGTGAACTCGCTGGTGTCTCTGTAGGTAGAATGACAGTACGAATCCCTTCCCACATTCTGAGCAGGTGAACGGGCTCTCCCCAGTGTGAACTCGCTGATGACTCTGTAGGCTGGATGACTGAGTGAATCCCTTCCCACATTCTGAGCAGGTGAACGGCCTCTCCCCAGTGTGAACTCGCTGATGACTCTGTAGTTGGGATGACTGAGTGAATCCCTTGCCACAGACTGAGCAGGTGAATGGCTTCTCCCCAGTGTGAACTCTCTGATGTACCTTCAGTTTAGATGAGCTAGTGAATCCCTTCCCGCATGGTGAGCAGGTGAATGGCCTCTCCCCAGTGTGAACTTGCTGGTGGACCAGTAGTTTGGATGACTGTGTGAAGCCTTTCCCACAGACTGAGCAGGTGAACGGCTTCTCCCCTGTGTGAACTCGCTGATGACCCTGCAGGTGGGATGACTGTGTGAATCCCTTCCCACATTCTGAGCAGGTGAATGGCTTCTCCCCAGTGTGAACTCGCTGATGACTCAGTAGGTGGGATGAATCAGTGAATCCCTTCCCACAGACTGAGCAGGTGAACGGCCTCTCCCCAGTGTGAACTCGCTGATGACTCTGTAGGTTGGATGACTGAGTGAATCCCTTCCCACAGACTGAGCAGGTGAATGGCCTCTCCCCAGTGTGAACTCGCTGATGACTCAGTAGGTTGGATGAATGAGTGAATCCCTTCCCGCAGACTGAGCAGGTGAATGGCTTTTCCCCAGTGTGAACTCGCTGATGACTCAGTAGGTTGGATGAATGAGTGAATCCCTTCCCGCAGACTGTGCAGGTGAATGGCAGCCCCCTGGTGTGAACATGTTGGTGTGCCATTAGGTCAGATGACCGAGAGAATCCCTTCCCTGAAATTCAGCAGTTGACCAGCCTCTGCCCAGTGTGAACTGACTGGTGTGTCCACAGGTGGGAAGACCGACTGAATCCCTTCTCACACAGAGAACAGGTGAATGGCCTTGCCCAGTGTGAACTTGCTGATGTACCTTCAGTTGAGATGACCGAGTGAATCTATTCCCACTGTCTGAGCAGGTGAACGGCCTTTCTCCTGTGTAAAATGCCGGGCTTGCTAGTTGCTCAGATGACCGAATGAATCCCTCCCCACAGTCTGAGCAGGAAGGATGGTTGATAGGATCCCTTGTTCCACTTCTTAAATATCTAGACAGAGACAACAAAACTGGCGTGTCCAGTTTGAGATTCCTGGAGACAAATTCCTTCCCTTTTTTAACCTGTAAAAGATTTACAAAATCCATCAATGGGTGTAGGACAACATCTCAGATGAGATTACTTGAGTTGCCAAGGTTTGATTTGGTATCACACTGTTACAGTGAGGTTACACCCAAGTTGGAAGAGAAATCATCTCCTGACTGGGCAGAGTGCTGGTATTTGGAATGACCATCATTCCCCATATGCGTTTCAAGTTCCAACTCCTTAAAGTGCAGGGTTACAAGCTGCAGCTGGATGCATTTCTTGTAAGTGAGGGCATCAGGGACACTACAGGTCTCCCCATCTTCCCTCCAATACCCCTCGAATTTGTAATAACCAGTGTGTACATAAGTCTTGCACTGTGCATTTTTTTTTTTTACACAGTGACAAGATGTGCACAGTGAATTTTTTTATAGAGAGGTATT
Source organism: Hemitrygon akajei (assembly GCF_048418815.1). Taxonomy (NCBI): domain Eukaryota; kingdom Metazoa; phylum Chordata; class Chondrichthyes; order Myliobatiformes; family Dasyatidae; genus Hemitrygon; species Hemitrygon akajei. Next base: position 2,786,347 of record NW_027331933.1, on the reverse strand, counting down.
CATTTTCACAGCTAGCAAATCACTGTCAATAGGAACTTTGATCTCCTCTGGGTTTGATCCAGTTCATCTGCACTCTCACACAACCTATGTAGCTGGCCTGTAATGGGTAATGAAGGATTTTCTCACCAAAGTTTTTGCATATTGTCCATATGTGGTTTGCTTGCTAAGTTACGCTTTAAAAAGTCAGATTTCCAAATATCACTCCACTTCTTCCCACTTGCAAATTCTCCAGCAACTTTTGCAACACCAGAAAACACACAAGTATCACCAGTTTCTGTATTCCCCTGAAGCCTCCCCCAATGACTGACAGTGGTGAACTCAGTGATGGTAATGCCAATGAATATGAAGGGAAGGGCAGTAGTCTGTTTCATTGGAGCCTGGCACATTTGGGATGTGAAAGCTACTTGCTGCCCAGGACAAAGGTGTTTGCCATCATTAACTACCCAGAGAAAATGGGACAAAACATGTTCTCACGGGTAGAAATGTCCAGAACAAGAGGAGGTAGAACAAGCAACAGGCACAAAATACTGGAGGAGCTCAGCAGGCCGGGCAGCATCTATGGAAAAGAGTACTAATGCTGAATTCCTCCAGCATTTTGTGAGTGTTGCTTGGATTTCCAGCATCTGCAGATTTTCTCTTGTTAGTGATTGGAGATAGAACAAAGGTGATTTTCTCAACTGGTGATGTAAAAGATTTTGTTCCCTTTCTCTGAGTTCCTAATCCTTGCCTTTATTATAGCCGGAGCTAAGCTCTGTCTGAGAGATCCATCGGTTCCCATTCCCTCAGCAGCCGGAAGCTCCCCGGGGCCCGTGTACGGATCGTGGGGCTGAGAGACAGGGACAAGAGCGGGACTGTCCCGGGATTGTTGGCCACGGTGTCCGGATTTCACAGGAATTGTCCTGAAGTCGGTGTTTAAGATAAAAACATGGAGAATCGCTCTTACCTGCACCCGACATTTTCAAGGCCTTCTGTGTACTGCGCGCATGCGTGATACTCGGTGACATCCTCAGTCTGACATTGGTGCATTTCATCGGCGCTTCAGTGCTGGCAAAATTCTTAATGCATGGCCCTCTGGGTAATCACGGTGCCATTAAACATTTCTGCAAGCACCGGTTCAATGTCCATACCTCATTTTTTTTAATCGTGTGTATAGAAAAATCTGCAGCTGTTTTAACGCAGAAAGCGGCTCCCATAAGCAATATACTCAATATCAACGTGTATCTAATGCCAAAGTAAAATGCAGATATAAAACACAGGAGATTCTGCAGTTGCTGGAAATACAGAGATGCACACACACAAAACGCTGGAGGAACTCTGCAATTCAGAGAGCAACTAAGCAGCGGAGTACACAGGCTAGGCATGCTGAAGGGGCTCGGCCTAAACATTGTCTTTTTATTCCTCTTCACAATTGCTGCCTGAAATTAACCACCTTTTTTCCCGGTCAACCAGTTTCCAAATGTTTCTGACCTTTCTTTTGTAGCCACATCCTGCTGGTCTGATTCCTCCTCCTCCTCCTCCTCCTCCTGGTAAAGTCTAGACCCCATCTCTTTCTGGAGCCCCAAAGCCCTGACTCAGGCTGACAACTCTTCGGTTTCTGACTCTGCACCATCGAAGATTCACTCGCTAGTCTGCTGTCAGACTTTAGAGGTGCATTGTGTTACGAGACCGCAGGTTCGCTTACTGTGAGTGTCGCTTTAAGCGCCTTATTGAGGCGGGACTGTGACATCAGAGACAGAGGGAGAGAGAGAACGTCAAAACCACAGTGAGGTCATCGTCTTATTCACCCTGGAGAAAATCATGCAGGTGTATAAGATGATGAGAGGCATTGGTCGTGTGGATAGCCAGAGGCTTTTTTCCAGGGCAGAAACTGCTAACACGAGGGGGAATAGGTTTAAGCTGCTTGGAAGTAGGTACAGAGGAGATGTCAGAGCTAAGTTTTTTAAGCAAAGAGTGGTGTGTGTGTGGAATGCACAGCCAGCGACGGTGGTAGAGGCAGATATAATAGGGTCTTTTAAGAGACTCTCAGATAGGTACATGGAGCTTAGGAAAATAGGTGGCTATGCGGCAGGGTAATTCTAAGCAGCTTCTAGAGTAAGATACATGGTCGGCACAGCAATGTGGGACAAAGCATCAGTAATGTGTTGTGCATTTATATGTTCCCATGAAATTCATGGGAAATCTCCTATCCCACGGAGTGGTGACTAGATGCAACCTGTCATCTCAGGGAGGGTGAGAGGGGAACGGCAGGGATAGATTTTGATATACTGATATGGAACAGAAACATGGGCAGGAATCAGATGGGCTGATTGGCCTTTCTAGTGTACATTGTGAGTGTGGTAGAGACAGTAAGTACCTGAGACACGGGATTTGATACAGAACTGATTTACCTTTCACAGATCCACAATATTAAATGCCAGTCTAGTTTAAGGCTAACATCAACTGAACAGACTCCTCCAATGCTCAGTGACCAGGGTTCAGTCCTGGGTGCGATGAGCCGCCGCAAGAACTGCAGAATCTGACAGCAACAGTCCCTCATGAACCTGCAGCTGCCTTTAGTCACCATGATGGCTAAACTTTTAACACAGAGATCATTTGAACTTCTTCCCTGATGTAGGAGCACTCAGAACGAAGATGTAGGGGAGAAGGAAAAAAAAGAGATAATAAAGTTGTTTGCACCGTTAGGGATAAACAGAGAGGAAGAGGTGGAAAGTTTCTTGAATGCATCTATTTTAATGCTAGGAGCATTGTAAGAAAGGTGGATGAGCTTAGAGTATGGATTGATAACTGGAAATATGATGTTGTATCTATTAGTGAAACATGGTTGCAGGAGGGGTGTGATTGGCAACTAAATATTCCAATATATTGTTGCTTCTGGTGTGACAGAATCAGAAGGGGAAGAGGGAGAGGTATTGCAATGCTTGTCCGAGAAAATATTACAGTGGTGCTTTGACAGGATAGATTACAGGGTTCATTTAGGGAGCCTATTTGGGTGGAATTGAGGAATGGGGAAGGTATAGTAACACTTATAGGGGTGTATTATAAACCACCTAATTGGGAGCGAGAATTGGAGGAGGAAATTTGTAAGGAGATAGCAGATATTTGTAGTAAGCACAAGGTTGTGATTGTGGGAGATTTTAATTTTCCACACATAGAAACTAGGTGCAGGAGTAGGCCATTAGGCCCTTCAAGCCTGCACCGCCATTCAGTATGATCATGGCTGATCATCCAACTCAGAACCTTGTACCTGCTTTCTCTCCATACCCCTGATCCCGTTAGCCACCAGGGCCATATCGAACTCCCTCTTAAATACAGCCAATGAACTGGCCTCAACTGTTTCCTGTGGCAGAGAATTCCACAGATTCACCACTCTGTGAAGAAGTTTTTCCTCATCTTGGTCCTAAAAGGCTTCCCCTTTATCCTTAAACTGTGACCCCTCATTCTGGACTCCCCCAACATTGGAAACAATCTTCCTGCATCTAGCCTGTCCAATCCCTTTGGAATTTTATACGTTTCAATAAGATCCCCCCTCAATCTTCTAAATACCAGCGAGTATAAGCCTAGTCGATCCAGTCTTTCTTCATATAAAAATCCTGCCATTCCAGGAATCAATCTGGTGAACCTTCTTTGTACTCCCTCTATGGCAAGAATGTCTTTCCTCAGATTAGGGAACCAAAACTGCACACAGTACGCCGGCTGTGGCCTCACCAGGGCCTTGTACAACAGCAGTAGAACCTCCCTGTTCCTATACTTGAATCCTCTTGCTACGAATGCCAACATACCATTTGCCTTTTTCACCGCCTGCTGTACCTGCATGCCCACTTTCAATGACTGGTGTACAATGACACCCAGGTCTCATTGCACCTCCCCTTTTCCTAATTGGCCATTCAGATAATAATCTGTTTTCCTGTTCTTGCAACCAAAGTGAATAACCTCACATTTATCCACATTAAATTGCATCTGCCATGAATTTGCCTACACACCTAACCTATCCAAGTCACCCTGCATCCTCACAGCTAACACTGCCGCCCAGCTTCGTGTCATCTGCAAACTTGGAGATGCTGCATTTAATTCCCTCGTCTAAATCATTAATATATATTGTAAACAACTGGGGTCCCAGCACTGAGCCTTGCAGTACCCCACTTGTGACTGCCTGCCAATCTGAAAAGGTCCCACTTATTCCCACTCTTTGCTTCCTGTTTACCAACCAATTCTCTATCCACATCAATAACATACCGCCAATACTGTGTGCTTTAAATTTGCACACTAATCTCCTGTGTGGAACCTTGTCAAAAGACTTTTGAAAATCTAAATATATGACATCCACTTATTCTCCCCATCCGTTCTACTAGTTACATCCTCAAAAAATTCTGTAAGATTCGACAGACATGATTTTCCTTTCACAAATCCATGCTGACGTTATCCGATTATTTCACCTCTTTCCAAATGTGCTGTTATCACATTTTCACAACCAACTCTAGCATTTTCCCCACCACCGATGTCAGGCTAACCGGTCTATAATTTCCTGGTTTCTCTCTCCCTCATTTTTTTAAAAAAGTGAGGTCACATTAGCCACCCTCCAATCCTCAGGAACTAATCCAGAATCTAAGGAGTTTTGAAAAATTATCACTAATGCATCCACTATTTCTTGGGCTAATTTCTTAAGCACTCTGGGATGCAGACCATCTTGCCCTGGGGATTTATCTGCCTTTAATCCCTTCAATTTACCTAACACCACTTCCCTACTAACATGTATTTCCCTCAGTTCCTTCATCTCACTAGACCCTCGGTCCTCTACTATTTCCAGAAGATTATTTATGTCCTCCTTAGTGAAGACAGAACTGAAGTAGTTATTGAATTGGTCTGCCATGTCCTTGTTCCCTATGACCAATTCACCTGATTCTAACTGTAAGGGACCTACATTTGTCTTAACCAATCTTTTTCTTTTCACTTATCTATAAAAGCTTTTACAGTCAGTTTTAATGTTCCCTGCCAGCTTTCTCTCATAATATTTTTTCCCTTTCCTAATTAATCCCATTGTCCTCCTCTGCTGGACTCTGAATTTCTCCCAGTCCTCAGGTGTGCCACTTTTTCTGGCTAATTTGTATGTTACTTCTGTGGACTTGATACTATCCCTAGTTTCCCCTGTCAGCCACGGGTGCACTATCTTCCCTGGTTTATTCTTTTGCCAAACTGGAAGAACACTTGTTGTAGTTCATCCTTGCAATCTTTAAATGCTTGCCATTGCATATGAATGTTGAGGAACCAACTAGAGAGCAGGCAATTCCACATTGGATATTGAGCAAACTGGAAGGGTTAGTTAGCAATCTTGTTGTGCGAGGCCCCTTGGGCAAGAATGACCATAATATGGTGGAATTCTTCATTAAGATGGAGAGTTAATTCAGAAACAAAGGTTCTGAACTTAAAGAAGGGTAGCTTTGAAGGTATGAGATATGAATTAGCTAAGATAGATTGGCAAATGATACTTAAAGGGTTGACGGTGGATATGGAATTTTGCTACTCTCATTTTGCACCCCTCCGTCTCTCTGCACTTGTTCCTATCCCCCTGCCACATTAGTTTAAATCCTCCTGAACAGCAGTACCTGAATGCAAACCTAAGCCTGGGGAATCGGGACCAGACTATTGAGAACAATTTGTGGCCTGCTACGGCACCTTCGCAGGAGACCAAGACTTTAATGATGGGAATCTGTCCCCCCAGTTCAATGCCCTACTGCTCCAATGCTTACCAACTAAGTTAGCCAACATGATTAAAACAAATAATATGGATTGGCCTGACAATTACTGAAATCAAATGCGACAAGCTTTGACATATTATTAGGACCCAACTTTCGAATCTCGATCAACCCCGAAGGGAACTAATATTTAAAGTGAACATGTTCAGTGGGAAGAAGGATGCGAACGGGCTTTATCTGAGGAACAGAAATGGGAGCAAAAACCTACCAAGGGACAGGTGGGGACAACAACCCGTTTAGAAATTGACAAGAAGATGCTTCCAACCATGAGTGCCAACCCTCAGGAAGAGCCCAAAGTAATATTGCAAGTTGCTGGAAATCCAGTTCCGTTTATGATTGATATGAGGGCAACCACAACACTCAATCAGGAAATAGTATCGGAAAAGGGATTCCAGCTATCAGACATTATAATCACTCTGTCAGGGTTTGAAGGCACGGAACGTACATATTCACGTACCCAGCCACTGCAGGTGGAATTCCAGGGGAGCCAGTGTGAGGTTTCATTTACAGTCACCACCAGACGGGGAGTGTAATCTAGCAGGGAGAGACTTGCTCCGTCTGTTGGAAGTCGAGATTCTTTGCACAGACAATGCTGTCACCCTTGACAGGTGAACGACCGACAGCTTCCCCAGTTTCCGACCCCCAAGTGGAGGGCACTTAATTTGGACTCCACTCCTTCTGCCAGCAGCCGACCCTCATGTGACTCTGTGCTTTGACCCTACGGGGTGCGCCACTGAGGAAAGCCAATATTATGCACCACTCGATGGACAGAAGTTCCCAGTCATGGTGATTAGACAGGTTAAAGGAAGAGACGGTATTGCATTCCTGGCCGAATTTCCAGATTTCCTTTGGTGACAGACAGAACTGGTAGTTCCCCATACCACCATTAGGGTTTGCACTAGGTTCAAGCCAAAGAGCCCAGGGTTCCTGGCCTACACCCTAACGAAACAAGCCTCCAGCACCGATGGAGACTGGCAACACTTGGCCGCGGGTCTAGTCCAATACGGGAAGGAGTCTGAGGTGAAGACGGTATATCTGTTAAGACAACCTTTTAATAGTGTCCAATCCCAAGATGCTGTATCCTATCTCTGTGTAATTTCAGGCCAAGAAATCTGTCGCACCAACTGTCCCCGTGTCTGGATCACCATGAAAGAAGGACAGACTCTCCCATCCATTTAGCAATATCCCACCAATCCCGAGGCAACGTTTTATGAGAATGGAAGCTCCTTTGTGGATCCAGCAGGAAAATGATATTCTGACTATGCGATAGTGACGGACAGTGAAGTAATTGAGCAAGCCTCTTTTGAAGCGGCTGTCTCCACCCAGAAGGCTGAGCTGTTTGCTCTGACTCGTGCCTGTATCCCAGCAACAGACTAAAGTGGGAACGTTTACACAGACTCCCGTTATACATTTGGAATTGTATATGACTACAGGGCTCTCTGGGAACATTGGGATTCCTGACTTCCTCTGGCCACCCCATTAGTAATGCCACCTTTGTAAACAACTTACTCACCGCTCTACAGCTACTTCGAGTTTTGTTCTTCTCAGGGGGACGCCTCTGAGGAGGAGTGAAAACTGTGGTCCCAGATGGGGGTGACAGAAAGACCCCGACCTAGGTTTTTGGATCACCCCAGTGGGACAGGTTTGTGTTCCTACACAGTTTTTACCAATATTGGTCGATTATATACATAATTGTACACACCTGGGAAAGGAGGGAATAGTTGGTAACCTGTACCCTGCACACCGGGTACGACTCCCTTGACAGGTGGACCTTTTTGTGTCTACAATTTGATTTTATTGAATTGCCTAGAGTACCTAGCTATAGATACTGCTTAGATATTATAGATGTGTTTAGTAGATGGGTTGAAGCTGTTCCATCTACCAATAATACTGTTATGACTGTTGTGAGGGTATTATTACGGGAAATACTTCCCGGGTACGGCCTGGCAGAGATGCTGAGCTCTGACAATGACCCACACTTTGTGATGAAAGTAAACAAAGGCATACGTAACGAACTAGCTATCAAGCAACAATTCCACTGTGTACACCACCCACGGGCCGCTGGCAGAGTAGAGAGAGCCAATGGCACTCTGAAGCGTAAACTGGCCAGACTAACGGTGGAGATTGGACTCACTTGGTTGAAGGTCCTACCGTTACCCAGTTCCACATGAGGGTTACCCCACAGGGGAAAACAGGGTTGTCACCAGCTGAAATCATTTCTGGATGGCCCATGAAGACACCCTGGGGACTAAGCCCTTGTGTACCATTGCTCCCAGAAAGTCTACCAGCAAATTTGGATATTCATACCCAACGGGAAGACATGGGGTAATATATATGCCAACTAACCAACATTTCTCAAGCATACATTCACAGGTATGACAGGCTTACAAGGAAGAGAACTACTGTGCACCATGGAACGTGGGATTTTTTTTCCTGATGAAGAACTGGGATTAAGGGAATCTTGGACCTTGGTGGAGAGGACCATATCAGGTGTTACCGACCGCTCCTATGGCTGTGAAACTGAAGGGACAATCTCGGTGGATACATCATTAGGCGCCAAACATGTTACTGAAGGAACTGAGTAGAAGGTCTCTCTCGGACTAATGGGAATGTATTGGTTGTTAGTGGTGTTCATGTTTATGTCTTTGAGAGGGCTCACCCCAGCATCCGGGGGCCCCCATGTTAACACATTTACGTCTTTCTGTCATACCTATGCCAAACAGGTAGAACTAGGGGCCTGCTGGGTTTGTGCTGAAATTCCACAGCATGGTAAAACTATGGTTCCAATGTCAGTAATCCTGCTCAACCAGAGTGAGGAACTCTCAGCCTGGGCTTTCTCAAATTACATCTGGGGAAGTGAGATGAGGACCTGTGGTCCAGTCAGAGATGACTGTAGTTGTCAGTGTTTTGAGGGACGGTGTCTCAAGCCCCCATCAAACGGAACTTCCAATACTGGGAAACATGCATCCTGGCCATACCTGCAGGTGCCCAGCAGAAGAGAGGAATAACTGAGACTGATTGATTTTGGAGGATCACTTTTCTCTCCTGTGGAGTAGCCAGGAATTCATGACAGATAATCAATTTGGATACAGCACTTGAGGAGTTGGCCACAATACTGCAGGGGCCCTGACAGAAACACAGGCCCAAGTAACAGAAATATCCACTGAAATGATTGCAATCTGGCAAACAGTCATACAGAATCGTACAGCTTTAGAGTTTATCCCAGCTGAGAAAGAGGGAACCTGTGCTGTTATTGACACAGAATGCTGCACGTATATCCCTGATGAATCTACTAACATTACACCCCTCTCTGAGCACACTGCAAAGGAGATTGACAGCATGAAGAAAGTAGGGCAGGATTTACACAGGTTCACCAAAGGGTCAAAATGGTGATCTTTGAAGGCCTGTTTGGTAATATGTGGGGAATGATACTGCATTATGTCCTAATAGTTGTACATACCTTTGTTACAATTACTGTTGTACACTGTCTTTACCCACTGATAAGTCAATGCTGTCGTCAGTTGCTTTCTCTGTAAAATGTTACTGCGTTGATGATAATGTAATGATCAAAAGGAGGGAAGGATAAAGTCTGTAAAATGGTTAACACTTCGTTAAACAATAGCAGCCTGTTTTTCTGAAGGAAACTGCTGATGATCAACCGATGTGCTGAGCCATGTTTCTTCTTCCGGGTAGCTAGCTAGAGTTTCAAGATGCTTATCTCCTTGCGCATTCACATGTAGAGATAGGATAGCTTCAGTCTGTTCTGTGTGTGTAAACCATTATGACTATTTTGTAGTTTGTCTTTAGGGGCTCCAGCCTGTCATGTAGTAAATATCTTTGGCTCCAGCCTGTCTTGTGTGGGGGTATCTGGATGGATATATCTGTGGTGTAAGGGGAATTGTTAGTCAGTTAGTGGATTGGGTGGGAACAGTCACAGACTGTTCCTGTTTGAGCGACTAACTAAGTTACCCCCGGGTACTTGGAATAAAGAGTTTGTACTGTACGGTCTCCGAGTGACTTTATCCAGATTCGACTTCCACAGAGTGGGAGTGGTTTTAAAGGGCTGGGCTGCTGGAAGCTCATTACCAGACCTGGAGTGATTGCAACTGGGTCTGACAGAGGCATAACTGGTTGTTCTGGGCACATTCAGTCTCACTCCAACTATATCCCACCTTCCCTTATACAGGTATGTAATGTCTAAAGGACCAGTGTTTGAGTAAATGAGACTCACCAAACTCTCTCCTGACTGAATCAATGGAATCTCAGAGTCTCTTGAGGCAGAGCTGTTCTCTCCAGTTAATGCTTTCAGTCCTGAGGCTGGTTCACTTGGTGCTGTTCCCTCGTCTTCAGCTGTGGTTTGCTTCTAGTTGGGGTTTTTCTTCCAATAAACCTCTCACCGCAGGTCTAACTTTAACCAGAGAGACAATGAAGCACAATAACAATAAAAAGGAGAACCAAACATTTCAGGTTAATGTTACTAAGAACAAAACGTTGAAGGCTGATATAATGATCTCAGTAAACATTTTTCTATTGTCACTCACACATCACAAAACAATATGGGATAAGGAGGAGCTATCATTCAGTCAGGAACAGAATTAGGTGATACGATCCATCTGGTCTGCCCCACCATTCAACCACAGCTGATTTTCATTCCAACACCATATTCCTGCCTTCCTCCTGTAACCCTGAGCTACTCAGCAATCATGAATATGTTAATCTCTGTCATAAATATACCCAAATGGCAGCTTCATCCAACCTCTGTGGCAACAAATTCCACAGATCAGACATCTTCTGGCCAAATTTTTTCTTCACTCAGTTTTAAAGGGAAGCTTCTTTATTCCGAGACTGTGCTGTCAGACCACAGTCTAATGGAAACATTCTTTCCATGTCCACTGTATCCAGGCTTTTCAGCATTTGGTAGGTTTACTTAACCATACATCCCTCCACCACCCCCACCATCCCTCTGAACTCCATTGAGCACAGGTCCAAAACAATCAAATGCTCCTCATACATAACCCCGAACATTCCTGAGATTATTCTTGTAAACCTTGTTCACAACAACTGTACTGAACACATTTCTAGGAATAACAAACTAATTGGCACCAGGGTAATTTGCAGGGAAAAGTTGTCGTTACTTTATTGTTCAACTATCACAGAGTGAGCCATTTCCACTTCCACATTAAAACTGGTACATTTCAGGAAACATAAACCAATCCAGAGTGAATGTAATAAAAATAAATTGGAATTACCAAACTACTCAGCATTTAAGGAACAGCTGTGGGGAGAGGAACAATCTTTACAATTCAGGTTAATAACATTTTGTCAGGATGACTTCAAACATTTTCAGTTTTTAGTGCAGATCTCCAGCAACTTGAGATTCTGCCCGATTTCCACCACTTTATCCAGATTTGACTTCCACAAAATGCGAGTGATTTTAAAGGGCTGGGCTGCTGGAAGCACATTACCAGACCTGGTGTGATTGCAGCTGTGTCTGACAGAGGCATAACTGGTTCTTCTGGGCTCATTCAGTCTCACCAACTATTTCCCACCTACTATTGTACAGGTATGAAATGTATAAAGGACCAGTGTTTGAGTAAATGAGACTCACCAAACTTCTTCCTCACTGACTCACTGGGAACTCTAAGTCAGCTGATTCAGAGTTGTTCTCTCCAGTTGATGCTCTCAGTCCTCGGGCTGGTTCACTTGTTGCTGTTCCCACAACTTTAGCCATGGTTTGCTTCCAGTTGGGGTTTTTCTTCCAATAAACCTCTCACCGCAGGTCTAACATTAACCAGAGAGATAATGAAGCACATTAACAATGAAAAGGAGAACCAAACATTTCTGCTTAATGTTACTAAGAACAAAACTCACTGAAATTTAAACGTTGAAGCCAAATATAATAATCTCAGTGAACAATCTTTTATTGTCCCTCACACATCACAAAACAATATGGGATAAGAAGGAGCCATCATTCTGTCATGGTAATACATAAGACACAGGAACAGGATTAGGTGATTTGATCCATCTGGGCTATAAACGTGCAGGAGCAATGTGTGGTTAAGTGCCATGCTCAAGGATACAACGCACTGCCTGGCCTGAGGCTCAAACTCATGACCTTCAGATTGCTTAACCACTTGGCCACGTGCACATCACAGAAACCACTCTCCCCCTAGACTTCCCAGTCCCTCGGTAAAGCAGGCAGTGAAATCAAAGATCCCCAAAACCTGGGACATTCTCCTTTCTCACCCACCCCAATCCGGGAGAAGACACAACAGCCACAAAGCTCACGGACAAATGTGAGCAACCTCAGGAAGTGAGGCGAGTTGGGGGAAGTTAACGGGACTCAGTGACCAATGTCAGATCCCCCAACACAACATAGAGGAAGCATCCTGACCCATCTGGGGACTCTGAGCACACACCATGTCATCTTGCATCACAAAGTGAAGGGCAGGGCTGATCGACGGTAAACAGCCTCACATGACCTGTTGGTGGGTCTCCCGTTTCAACTCTGCGGAAATAGACAGCCTGGGCTCCAGGTTTGGATCGTTCAATGCAGATTAAGTGAAGTCGACACATTTTTGACCAGACCAGATAATCGGAAAATAAATGAGTAATTGGTCCTCAGTTCAGGGCTCACGGCCAACATCAGATCTCCCCGCTCGGGATCGGTCTCAATACTCACCGATGGGAACGCAATATCTTCGGCCCACAGACAGTGATCCCGACCCCTGGCTCCCCCACCCAGGAGGTGAGGACCCTTCCCTCGATCCCACAGATGATGCACTTCAGCACTGAGCGGAAAAGAAACCACCGCCCGGCCGGAGACAGTGAACATGCGCGAAGTGAGTGTCACATCATCCGGAGGGCAGGGCCTCGGAAACAGATGCACAGGTGCTGCCCATCTGCTGTTAAATGGGAGGGGCAAACGGGATCACGTGACCAGTCGGGTCTCCCACCCCAGGCAGAGTTTTCCAGCTACCCACCACTCTGTGTAAAGAAACAAACTTGCTGCTTACATCTCCTCTCACCATAAATATATTAGACATTTCAACCCCCAGGAAAAATAGATTGTCTGTCCACTCAGAATCAGAATCAGGTTTATTATCACCGGTGTGGGTCATGAAATTTGAAAACTGTGCAGCAGCAGTTCAATGCAATACATATTATAGAAGGAAAAAAAACCCAAAATAAAATAATAAAAATAAACAACTAAATCATTTACAGTATATCTGGGACCCTTACTCTTTGTGATTTTGATAAATGACCTGGATGAGGAAGTGGAGGGATGGGTTAGGAGGGATGCGTTAGCAAGATTGCTGATGACACAAAGGTTGGGGGAGTTGTGGATAGTGTCAGAGGTTACAGTGGGACATTGATCGGATGCAAAAATGGGCTGAAAAGTGGCAGATGGAGTTCAGCCAAGATAAGTGTGAAGTGGTTCATTTTGTTAGGTCAAACATGATGGCAGAATATAACATTAATGGTAAGACTCTTGGCAGTGTGGAGGATCAGAGGGATCCTGGGGTCCCAGTCCATACGACACTTAAAGTTGCTACGCAGGTTGACTCTGTGGTTAAGAAGGCATATGATGCATTGACCTTCATCAATCATAGGATTGAATTCAGGAGCCGAGAGGTAATGTTGCAGCTATATGTGATGCTGGTCACACCCCTCTGTGCTCAATTCTGGTTGCCTCACTACACGAAGCATGTGGAAACCATAGAAATGGTGCAGTGGATATTTACACAGATGTTGCCTGGATTGGGGAGCATGCCATATTAGAATAGTTTAAGAGAACTCGGCCTTTTCTACTTGGAGCAACGGAGGATGAGAGGTGACCTGATAGAGGTGTATAAGATGATGAGAGGCATTGATCGTGTGGATAGTCAGAGACTTTTTCCCAGGTCTGAAATGGTTATGAAAAGACAGCACAGGTTTAAGGTGCTGGGGAGTAGTTGCAGAGGAAATGTTATGGATAAGTTTTTTTACTCAGAGAGTGGTAAGTGTGTGGAATTGGCTACCGGCAACGGTGGTGGAGGTGGGTAGAATATGGTCTTTTGGATAGGTACCTGGAGACACTGGAGAAAAATAAAGAAATACTAGCTTAGAAAAGTAGAGGGCTATGGGTAACCATAGTAATTCCTAAGGTAGGGACATGTTGGCACAACTTTGTGGGCCGAAGGGCTTGTATTGTGCTGTAGGTTTTCTATGTTTCTGTGAATAAATTAAAAATCGTGCAACAAACAGAAATACTATATATTTTAAATGTGAGGTAGTGTTCAAGGGTTCAATATCCATTTAGCAATCGGATGGCAGAGGGGAATAAACTGTTCCTGAATCACTGAGTGTGAGCCTTCAGACTTCTGTACCTCCTTACCTGCTGGTAACATTGAGAAAACCACATGCCCTGGGTGCTGGAGGTCCTTGATAATGGACGCTGCCTTTCTGAGTTATGGCTTCTAATCCTCTGGTAATCTTATAAACGTCTATCCAGTCTCACCCCAGCTGGCAAGGCTCCGGAGAAAACAACACAATTTTGTCCAACCTCCCGTTAAAGCTCAGGCCCTCTAATCCAGGCAATATCCTGGTAAACCTTTTCTGCGCCCACTCCAAAGCCCCGATATCCTTCCGAGAATGGGGGCGACCAGAACTGTATGAAACACTCCAGATGTGGTCTAACTAGTTTTATAAAGCTGCAGCACAACTTCCCGACTTTTGAACTCAATGCTTCAACTGATAAATACAACCACGCCATTTGCCTTCTTAACTACCCGATCAATCTGTGCAGTCTCTTTCAGGGAGCGATGAACTTGGAGTCTAAAATCCCTCTGATCATCGACACTGTTCAGGGTTTTGCATTTAACAGTGTACTGTCCCATGCATTCGACCTACCGAGCTGCCAAGATGATCATCACTAATCAAATCTCACCGAGATTTCTCAGGTCCTGTTAAATTTATTGCCAAGTGCACAAGTACGGGAAGGTACAGGGACAGAGAAACACTGACTTGTGGCAGCATCACAGGCAAGTACATTCAGATAACACACGGAACACAAATTATACATTTCTCTGTCAGTAACGATACAGAAACATGTTTTACTTCAGCCTGCTAATAGGACCAGAACAACAGGGGCTGAGCGGCGGCTCATCTCAGACGGTTCGGTGTGAAGGTCTCACAACCCGGACCGACCCCGGCAGATTCTGTGAAGGAAGCGAGGCGAGGCCGCCAGTTCGGGAAAGTTCATCCCCTCCCCCTTCAGGTTTCACCGATCACCTTGTGTTTCTCTCTCCCTCCCCACCCCCACCTTTTATTCTCCAGTCCTGCCGAAGGGTTTCGGCCGGTAATATCGACTGTACTCTTTTCCTGGATTCGGCCCGGTCTGCTGAGTTCCTCCAGCATTTTGTGCGCGTTGCTCGCATTTCCAGCATCTGCAGATTTTCTCTTGTTTGAGTTCGGGAAAGTTAACTCACCACCCAACGTCAGACCTCCGCACTCGGGACCGGCTTCAATACTCACCGAAGGGAAATTGTTGCTGCTGCCCCGCAGAGAATAATCCGTCTCCGGCTCCCCATCCAAGGGGGCGAGAACCTCCTCCCGATCCCGATCTCACCGCCGTCCCGCTTTCACAAAGAACGAAACAACAACACTGCCGTTCCCGGGAATGTGAGCATGCGCAATGTGCTTATTGCGTCACGGGCGTTGGGCGGAGCCTCGGAAAATGCTGACGATCTGCGGTAAAACAGGATCACGTGACTCGGTGACTGTTCCTCCCCCTTCACATATTGCCCGACCCATCGCTGCATTTCCCAAATTATTTCATTATTTCCCTATATTATTTCCATATTTACACCAGACACGTATTTAGTTTTTCCCTCCATATCTTCCCCGATCCCTTTCCCTCCAGCCCCAGGTCACAGAGTTCTCAGGGTTATAATTTCGATTCCCATCCCATCCCGACACACAATTCAGACCCACACAGGAAATGTGCAGGTTTCAGTTAAATCAGTCTATGTTTATAAACACTTAATTATTAGCCCAGCCGTTAAACCGATAAAGCTCGAGCACAGCAGCACCTGGGTGACGTAACACACCGCGTCCGTCAGGGCAGATCCCGGTGTGGGGAGCCCATGTGTGACGTCAGGCGAGTGGGGGGAGCTGTGTGACGTCACTTGTGGGGGAGCGCTCGTATTTAAAAGCACTTTAATGGATTTTTCGGTGGGACAACAACATGAGCCTAGATCAGAGAAGAGTACCCAGACAGTGGAAAACATCCTGTATTGTCCCGGTACCGAAGAAACCACAACCAAAGGAGTTGAATGACTTCAGACCTGTTGCCTTGACGTCGCACGTGATGAAGACCATGGAGCGGCTGATAATACAGAATCTGAGGCCACAAACCAGGCACGCCCGGGATCCGCTTCAGTTTGCGTATGAGGAGAAGGTGGGAGTGGAGGATGCTATCACGTATTTGCTGCACAAATCACTCTCTCACCTAGATGGGGTCAGTTGTGCTGTGAGGATCACATTCCTTGACTTCTCTAGTGCCTTTAACACCATCCAGCCCAAGATCTTAAGGCACAAACTAATGGAGATGGGAGTAGACTCTCACATGGTGGATTGGATAGTGGACTACTTGACAGATAGACCACAGTACGTGCGGTTGGGAGAACAGGACAGGTGGTCAGCAGCACAGGAGCGCCGCAGGGAACCGTACTCTCTCCGGTCCTGTTCACATCAGACTTCCAATATAACTCGGAGTCCTGCCATGTGCAGAAGTTCGCTGATGACACGGCCATAGTGGGGTGTGTAAAGAATGGACAGGAGGAGGAGTATAGGAAACTGATACAGGACTTTGTGATATGGTGCAACTCAAACTACCTGCGTCTCAATATCACCAAGACCAAGGAGATGGTGGTGGACTTTAGGAGATCTAGGCCTCATATGGAGCCAGTGATCATTAATGGAGAATGTGTGGAGCAGGTTAAGACCTACAAGTATCTGGGAGTACAGTTGGACGAAAAGCTGGACTGGACTGCCAACACAGATGCCTTGTGCAGGAAGGCACAGAGTCGACTGTACTTCCTTAGAAGGTTGGCGTCATTCAATGTCTGCAGTGAGATGCTGAAGATGTTCTATAGGTCCGTTGTGGAGAGCGCCCTCTTCTTTGTGGTGGCGTGTTCGGGAGGAAGCATTAAGAAGAGGGACGCCTCACGTCTTAATAAGCTGGTAAGGAAGGCGGGCTCTGTCGTGGGCAAAGTACTGGAGAGTTTAACATCGGTGGCTGAGCAAAGGGCGCTGAGTAGGCTACGGTCAATTATGGAAAACCCTGAACATCCTCTACATAGCACCATCCAGAGACAGCGAAGCAGTTTCAGCGACAGGTTACTATCGATGCAATGCTCCTCAGACAGGATGAAGAGGTCAATACTCCCCAATGCCATTAGGCTTTACAATTCAACTGCCAGGACTTAAGAACTTTTTTTTAAGCTATTATTAATGCTTTTTGAGTTAGTGATTTAGATGCATATCATATTCTTACTGAGTTAAGTATTGTATGTAATTAGTTTTTGCTACAACAAGTGTATGGGACATTGGAAAAAAGGTTGAATTTCCCCATGGGGATGAATAAAGTATCTATCTATCTATCTATCTTAATCACGGGTTTCATCACTGAATCCAGTGTTGTGAGATGTAAAGTCCCCTGTTATGTGTCCGGCTGTGCCGTGTTGTTGGTGGAATGGGCAGCGTGGTGTTTGTCTCGATTCGGGTCACAACACCAGAATTGCCAGCGGGGTCCACACACAGTGTATTAGTCAACAGAAAACCTCTCGTCCCTGCAGTCTTTGTCTCCTGGTAAACGCAACACCCTGACAGTGTGGACCATAGATACCCCTTCCTCTCAGAGTCAGGGAATCATTCAGACAGCTGATCGCTGAGAGGAATTATATTTATTGGTCATTAAATTTCGCCCAGTTTTTTTGTTACAACAAGTGTATGGGACATTGGAAAAAAATGTTGAATTTCCCCATGGGGATGAATAAAGTATCTATCTATCTATCTATCAGATTCGTTTGGACGGATTTGATGTGGAGCTCGGGGTGTCACAGTGAAAGTGCCGGACGGCCGAACTCTCTCCGTTGTCCAAACATCCTTCCAGGTGAGGCGACACTTCACCTGTGAATCTTCCGGGGTCGCCCGTTGTGTCCGCTGCTCCCGATGCGGCCGCCTCTACACTGGTGACACCATCTCCTCCGCAGTTGTGCGGGGTAGGGGTGTTTTTTTCTGGGGGGGCGGTCGATGATATTATTCCCTTTTGTGCGGGAGGGGTGGGGTTTGGGGGTTTGATGATCGGGATGCTGTCTTTCTGATGCGGGGGTTGAGGTGGGAGTTTGATTTTTCTCTCTGAACGACTTTCATGCTCTTTCTTTGTTTCGTGGTTTTCTGGAGAAGAAAAAAAGCTCAAGAATTGTTTACGGATACCTGCTTTGATAATAAATTAACCTTTGAACTATCCGCTCCGAGCGGGACTTCCTGGTGTCCAAACATTTTCATTCCGATTCCCTCTGGGCAATCTATTGATGTTGAAAATTATCATAACATGATAAGGAATGGCTACAAGTGGCACATGCAACTCGTTCATTATCTGATCCAGAAACACGTTATGCCCAGATTGAAAAAGAATTGCTCAGCATTCTGTTTCCTTGTGAGGCATTTCATCAGTTTGTGTCAGGGCAATCTTTTGATGTTGAAAATGATCATAAACCTCTGATTGCATTGTTTTATGCGGGAGGTGGGGTGGGAGTGTGATTTTTCTCTCTAATAGATGCTGCTCGGCCGGCTGAGTTCCGCCAGCATTTTGTTTGTGTTGCTCTGAATTTCCAGCATCTGCAGACTTCGTCGTGTTTGTGATTTACCTCTGCGTTGTCCCTCCCGCCTCCGGCTACTGTTCCCTCTGTAGGGACCCCCGGCCACTGCTCCCTCTGTATGGACCCCCGGCCAAGGCTGGTGCTGCCGCGAACCTCCTGCTAAACGCAGGCGCAGTGCCGACCGGCCGTTATTCTGTTCAGGCTTCCGTGAAGAAGGGTCTGATCTCGGGTTTGTGGAAATCGGGGGCCGGCTGCCGAGGAAGCACAACTTTGTGGGGCGAAGAGCCTGTATCGTGCTGTAGGTTTTCTATGTTTCTATGAAAAGTGCCGGGAACGAGCTCTGCCGGACGGCTGGAGGCTCCGGGCTCTCCGGTCCCGCAGCCCCGGTTTTAGCTTTGCGCCCGAGCCCGGGCTGTGGGATCAGTTAGTTGTGGTTCCCAGGCTGGGAGGGGTTTGGGGTGAGGGGGATCTGTCTGTGTGTGTGGGTAGAGGTTACGGTGGACTGTGGGTGTGGGGTGAGTGCAGGGAAGGGTGTGGGACCGTCGTCGGGGAGGGTGGGGTTGCTGTTGTGAGAGAGTTGGATGATCGGACCTTCCGTGTTCCGGGTCAAATAAAGTTGTAAACAGGGGAGGATCTGCTCCGTTGTATCGGACGCTCGCATGTCCTTTTAGGAAGCAGCAATTCTCTTCAATTTTAACGCTGTCTAATCTTGCTGTTAACATTGTGTTTGTTACAAAGCCCCAGTGTCTGGAAGAGCTGTCACCGTCATGGGCTGTTGGGATGGCGGTGGGGTGTCAGTGACCTCTGTATCAGAGAACAACACGGGGTTCTACATCCTCCTGTGAGATATAAATGTCCTCACAGTGGATTCGGATCAGCTGGCATATCTGGAGTTTGCAAAAGGAAAGGGGATAGGGAAGGGCTGAGGAGAGAGAGTTTTAATCAGCAAACCATCGTCCGGGGTGGAAGGGTACAGGAGCTGCCTGACAGATCGTTTTACAGTGATTGTGTTTTTATATAATCTCACAGATGGTGACTGAGGAAGAGGCTTGTTGAGGGAGGATACCCGGAGGTGAGCAGGTCAGACACGGTATCAGGAGAGTGACAGTGATGTGATTTCCTGTGTCACGGGTACAGACAGTCGTCTCAAGTGAGGAGTTTGTGTGGAGATGCAGCTTCCCTGGAGGTGGAGGAAAGAGGACACACCAACAGGTGGAACCAGCTGTGGGAAGACATGGTTTGTCAGGTCTGACGACGAGCTGAATGTACCATAACCTTCAGACTGAATCAGAAAACCATTCTGAGGGTATTTGAAATGTCAGAAGCAGGGGAGATGTGATCACATGTCTCCATCAGACCCTCAGTGAGATGGTTCCAGTTATAACGTGCAGGGATGAAAGCACAGTGTTTGGAGTCTGATTTAATCACTGATTCTGACACAGTGAGAGGGTTAGTTTTGCTGTAAGGCAGCGACATTAATGGAAGAAGACACAGAAACTTCATCAATTGCCAGTTGTTTAGCAGAAGTGACCAATCTCTATGCTACCTTGACAGAAACTGATACTCACAGTGGTGACAAAGGGGTTCAGTCAGGTTTATTTCAGGTTGGAGAGGGGTGTGGAGTTTTGAAATCAATGCCTTGTTAAACCATCATTAATTTAGCATGTCCGGAGTGGTGGATCACACAGCACGGAAACAGGCCTTTGGCCGGCCATACCTGTTCTGACCATCCACTCACTGTCTACACTGGTCCCATTTATCAGCACTTGGTTCACAGCCGACTGTATCTTGGCAGTTTCAATGCTCATCCTCTTCGTAAAGGTTGTGAAGGGACCTGCCTCCACCACCACCTCGGGCAGTGTGTTCCAGATTCCAACCACCCTCTGAGTGACAAATCTCCTCCTCAGATCCCTCTAAACCTCTTCATCCTCTGCTTAAATCTATGTCCTCGGATCGGTGACACCTCTGTCCCAGGATCGTGGCCTAGTTGGGCATCAGAGAGGCCTTTGATAAGGTTCACATGGTAAGTTGCTGTGGAAAGTCAGATCACACGGGATCCAGGGAGAGCTGGCTCACTGGATACACAGTTGTCTTGATGGTAGGAAGCAGAGAGTGATGGTGGGAAGCTATTTATTGGACTCGAGGCCCTGGCCTAGTGAGTTTCCCCAGGGTTACACCCCATTGCTCTCATTATTCATTGATATTTAATTATATTTGCATTTGCACAGTTGATTGAATTCTGTGCTCTACTTGATCTTTCATTGATCCTGTTATTATTCTAAAGATTTGCTAAGTCTTCCTGTAGGAAAAACTATCTCAGGGTTTTATATGGTATGTGACTATATAAAATTTATGTACTCTGATAATAAAATTTACTTTGAACATCAACCATTGCTACTTGTCATCACGATCAATAATCTGGTTAAGAATATACAGGATATGGAGAGTAGGTTTGCAGCAAGTTCAAACAATTAGTTTTTCTCAAAAATATTAAGTATAAACACTTCGCTCTGTTTCCCTCTCCGCACTCGACCACCCCTCCCCTTACTGTCTTCCCTCTCTGCCCCGTCCTCCCTCTCACCCTGACATTGGACATAAGTTCAGGGTGAAAGTGAATTATCTGAGGGGAATCTGAAGGGGAATTCTTCACTCGGAGGTTGGTGAGAGTGTGGAATGAGCTGCTTGTGGATTTGGAGGATGTGGGTTTGATTTAGACACTAAAGAGGAATTTGGGTGAGGACGTGGATGGGAAGTGTATGGAGGCTCTGGTGCAGGTAGCTGGAAATGGGCAGTAACAACAAAAACAGGTCGGCATTGACTAGAAGGGCTGATGGGCCTGTTTCATTGCTGCTTGGCTCTGTGATTCTAATAATATTGTGATTTGTAATTTCCACAGTAAGTACATTGCTACTAATGTCTGAACCCAGAAATCTGCCCAAACAAGAATTGAAAGACTCTTGGCTGGCTACAAAAAGTGTCTACAAGCTGTGATACTTGCCAAAGGGGGTGCTACTGAACATGTAGGGTGCCTAAACATTTGCTTCTGGCCCTTTTCCTTTTGTTGTTATTTTGAAACTGTAATAGATTGAAATAAAAATGTAATCTTCCTTAAATATTAAAGAAATGTGTCATCTCTAACCTTATGCCTTTTGGAAATCAGGTCGTCTTTTACTCGCTGATCTATTGACAGTAGCAGAAATTTTGACAAGGGGTCAAAATCAAGGAAAATCATTGGGAATATCAGATCGCTACTGGAAGAGTGGATTGGGAAAATCAGGTCGGCAATGGATCTTAAGAGAGAGAATTTCTAGAATGTCTACGAGACGGCTTTTTAGAACAGCTTGTTGTTGAGCCCACTAGGGGATTGTCTATACTGGATTGGGTATTGTGTAATGAAACAGAGGTAATTAGAGAGATGGAAGTGAAGGAACCCTTATTGATGACAACATGATTGAGTTCACTGTGAAATTTGAGAAAGAGAAGCCGAAATCAGATGTGTCGGTATTTCAGTGGAGTAAAGGAAATTACAGTGGCATGAGAGAGGAACTGGCCAAGGTTGACTGGAAAGGGACACTAGCAGGAAGGACGGCAGAGCAGCAGTGGCTGGAGTTTATGCAAGAAGTGAGGAAAGTGCAAGACAGATATATTCCAAAGAAAAAGAAGTTTTCGAATGGATAAAGGATGTAACCGTGGCTGTCAAGAGAAGTCAAAGCCAAAGTAAAAGCAAAGCAGAGGGCATACAAGGAAGCAAAACTTAGTGTGAAGACAGAGGATTGGGAAGTTTTTTAAAAAACTTATGAAAGGAAAGTATGAAGGTCATTAATAGAGAAAAGAAGAACTATGAAAGAAAGTTAGCAAATGATATCAAAAAGGATACTAAAAGCTTTTTTCAAGTATATAAAGAGTAAAAGACAGGTGAGAGTAGATATAGGACCAAAAGAAAATGATGCTGGAGAAATTGTAAATGGAGATAAGGATATGGCGGAGGAACTGAGCTGACTCCATGTGTGTATATGCAATTATGATAAGAAATACAGACCAGAAAACTTAAATGAAAAGCTGGCTCAGAAGAATAAATCATCACTCTGGAAGAAAACATTAACCAGTGAAATGAGTATGACCCTCCATGGGAGACATCCCAATGATCTGAGCAGATAAGATGGTGACAAGGAAGCATCGAGCACCTAACTGAGTGTTGACCTCTTCCCAAAAACAGAGGAGTTTCTTGAGGAAATACAGGATGAGGTGGGTAACAAAAGTAAAACAAATCGAAACTTCATGAAATACAAACAAACAAGGCAGTAAGTGCAGAAAAGGCCAAGAGAAACCAGATACAATCCAACACATTCCAGGATCCTGCAGCAGTTTAACTCAATCTGATTACTTACGCAGGTACAATCAAGTGGCAAATATCATTCACCAAAATCTATCTTTAAAATACAAACGGATGAATGACCACAGTAACTTCATTAAGGCACCATAAATTCAAGCCTGATTCAGTTAAGGACATAATCCACCAATTTATATGATAATCAATACATTATTTCAGTTAGGATCATCTCAAATAACCATTTGGATATAATATTACAGGATAAACAGGCAGGAATAACTCCCTCAATAGGTATAACCATTCTCAACACACACATGTGCCCCCACCACAGGCATTGTTCGTCAGTCAGATAGCCAAATTATTTCGTCTGCCAATTAGTGTCCAAATACAAGACAAAGTAGTTAACAAAAGAAAAAAAATGCGGAATACTTGAAATATAAACAAACAAGGCAGTAAGTGCAGAAAAGGCCAAGTGAAACCAGACACAATCCAACACTTTCCAGGATCCTGCAGCAGTTTAACTCAATCTGATTACTTACAAAGGTACAATCAAGTGGCAAATATCATTCACCAAAATCTTGCTTTAAAACACAAACTCACGAATGCCCTCCATCACCTCATGAAGGCACCATAAATTCAAGCCTGATCCAGTTTCAGAGTCAAAATCTTACAAATTATATGATCATCAATACATTATTTCAGATAGGTCAATCCATCTGGTTATATTACAGGATAAACAAGCAGGAGCAACTCCCCCAATAGATAAAACCATTCCCAACACACATGTTCCTCAACCAGTGGAGCACCTCACCACAGGTAGTGTTTGTGTCATCAGTCAGATAACCTAATTACTTTCTCTGTCAATCTGCTTCCAAATCTCATTGGTTGGCATGCCCTGTTGCTGAATCCCTTCTCCTCATCATACGTTCTTACCCCGACCATCGTCCAGGGCCCGAACCTCTGCTCTGTGCAGACCTGCCTCTGGTTTCTGACCCAGCTTCGTTGAAAATCCAATTGATGGTTTCCCACTCTGCTTTCAGTCTTTAGAGGACAGTGGTGTTCGCTAACAACACTTTAGAAGTGGGGAAAGTGACCCATAATGTGGACATGAGTCATGATTAAGGAGGTTAACTCCCAATGTCATTCTTCCTCAGCCCAGAGATTAGAGGGGCAAAGAACATCTCAGACAGAACTGCAGTCAGCTCGACTTCTTCAGTCTGCAGGAAATTCAAGGGAAACCTCTTCGCCCACACAGTGGTGACTATTTGGACCTCATCCCAGGGAGAGTGAGAGGTGAACAACAGGGGAGAATTTGAAAGATCTGTTGTGGAACAGAATCACTGGCAGGGTTCAGCCGGCCTGAGTTGACTCTCTACTGTACACTAAGTGTGTTATAAATTCACTAAGTACCAGAGACAGTGTTTAAGATAGAACTGATTCATTTGACACAGATCGAGTCCCATTAAAGGTGAATATGCAGCAGAAGAAACTCCTCCCATGCCTGGTGAGCAGCAGCAATAATTGCAGAGTTCAGCACCTACAGTCACTCTCGAAATTGCATTCAGCAACGGTGATGGACAAATATCCAGCATGCAGCTCATTGAAACTTTCTCCCCTGTGTGAACCTGGTAGTGAGTTGTAAGTGTAACACGCTGTAAGGTTTCACTGTTGATTTAATGGCCTCTCTGTAATGTTTCACTGCTGAGGTAATGGTTTCTCTGTAGCAGAAATGTCTAGTTTACAACTAGAGATAACAGGGTTTTGGAGTGCTGGGCAATCCAATGACAGAAATGTTCTTTCTTGTGAGTCTGGATGAGAGAATTTCATGGGCTTTTTCTAGGGAGAGATGAGAAGCCACGAATGGGGAGAGTGGGCCCTGTTTTTTTTACTTTACTAACCCTATAGTCAAAGTAAGAATTATGAATCACATATTGTGTACTGTTTGTTATTTTGGGGTATTGATTTGTAACAGGGGACACGGCACAGCATCCACCCACATTTGGCCGAGCTAGGGGGCTATCACCCCCTATATTAAGCTGCTAGCTGGAGTGAGAGTTACATAAGGTTAGATGACTGAGTGAATACATTCCCACATTAACAGGAGGTGAACGGCCTCTCCCCAGTGTGAACTGACTGGTGTGTCAGTAGGCGAGATGACCGAGTGAATCCCTTCCCACAGTCTGAGCAGGTGAATGGCCTCTCCCCAGTGTGAATTCGCTCATGTACCTTCAATTGAGATGATTGAGTGAATCCCTTCCCACAGAATGTGCAGGCGAATGGCCTCTCCCCAGTGTGAACTCGTTGATGGACCTTCAGTTGAGATGATGAAGTGAATCCCTTCCCACAATCCGAGCAGGTGAATGGCCTCTCCCCAGTGTGAACTCGCTGATGTACCTTCAGTTGAGATGACCGAGTGAATCCCTTCCCACAGTCTGAGCAGGTGAATGGCCACTCTCCAGTGTGAACTGACTGGTGTGTCAGTAGGCAAAATGACAGAGTGAATCCCTTCCCACAGTCTAAGCAGGTGAACGGCCTCTCGCCAGTGTGAACTGACTGGTGTGCTTGCAGGCTAGATAACTGTGTGAATCCCTTCCCACAGTCTGAGCAGATGAACGGCCTCTCCCCAGTGTGAACTGACTGGTGTGCTTGCAGGCCAGATAACTGTGTGAATCCCTTCCCACAGTCTGAGCAGATGAATGGCCTCTCCCCAGTGTGAACTCGCTGATGTACCTTCAGTTGAGATGACGAAGTGAATCCCTTCCCACAGTCTGAGCAAGTGAACGGCCTCTCCCCAGTGTGAACTGAATGGTGTGCTTGTAGGCCAGCTAATTGTGTGAATCCCTTCCCACAGTCTGAGCAGGTGAATGGCCTCTCCCCAGTGTGAACTCGCTGATGTATCTTCAGTTGGGATGAGTAGGTGAATCCCTTCCCACATTCCGAGCAGGTGAACGGCCTTTCCCCAGTGTGAACTCGCTGGTGAGCCATTAGGTCAGAAGACTGATTGAATCCTGCCCCACAACTTCAGCAGATGACCAGCCTCTGCCCAGTGTGAACTGACTGGTGTGTCCACAGGTGGGAAGACAACTGAATCCCTTCTCACCCACAGAACAGGTGAATGGCCTTGTCCAGTGTGAACTTGCTGATGTACCTTCAGTTGAGAAGACCCACTGAATCCATTCTCACAGTCTCAGCAGATGAACGGCCTCTCCCCTGTGTAAAATGACCACTGTGCCAGTGGGTCAGATGACCAAGTGAATCCCTCCCCACAGCCTGAGCAGGAAGGATGATCAAGTGAATCCCTTGCTCCACTTATTAAATATCTGGACAGAGACAGCAAAATTGGCGTGTTGTGTTCGAGATTCCCGTAGATAAATTCCTTGTTTTTAGCCTGTAAAAAGATTTACAAAATCCATCAATGTGTGTAGGACAACTTTTCATATGAGATCACTTGAGTTGTCAAGGTGTGATCTGGCATCACACTCTTACAGTGAAGTTCAACCCAAGTTGGAGAGAGAAATCATCTAACTGGGCACAGTGCTGGTATCTGGAATGACCATCAAACTCTCTGATGCTCTTCCTCTCTCTATAAGAATGGGGCATCTCTGCCATCTCCAATCTGTGACCTGGCTCAGTTTGACTCTCGCCATTGGTATTAGTCCCTGTTCCCACTGAGCAGCACGGGCTCCTGGCCCCACAGTAACTGAAATACTCTCACACAAATAGCCTGCAGTGCATTCCACGCACCCACCACTCTCTGGGTAAAAATCTTACCCCTGACATCCCCTCGGTATCTATTTCCAAGCACCATAAAACTATGCCCCCTCGTGTTAGCCATTTCAGCCCTGGGAATAAACCTCTGGCTATCCACACGATCAATGCGCCTCATCATCTTATACACGTAAAAAAGGCTCTAAACATAAACAAGGAAATTATACATAGCTTTGGGAAATTGTTAGTAGTATACAAGATTATGAGGGTATAGATAGGGTAAATGCAAGCAGCTTTTTCCACTGAGGTTGGGTGGGACGACAACCAGAGTCATGGGTAAGTGGGAAAGGTGAACATTTAATGAGAACATTTGGAAAAGCTCTTTACTGAAATGGTCGTGAGAGTGTGGAATGACATGTCAGCATGTGGTGAATATGAGCTCGGTTTCACCATTTCAAAGAGGTTTTGAAGGAAGCCTGGATGGTAGGGGTATGGAGGGCGATGGTCTCGGTGCAGGTACTTGCAATAGACAGCTTAAGTGTTTTTTTGGCATTGACTAGATGGGCCAAACGGCCTGTTTCCATATTGAACGTCTCCATGATTCTATGACAGAGAAGCTGGACAAACTTGTTTGGAAGGGAAAAGGTTGGAGTGACAATGAAGCAGCAATGGCTGGAGTTTCTGGGAGCAATTCGGGAGCTGAGCGATCGATACATCCCAAAGAAATGGAAGCATTGGAAAGGCAGGAGGACACAACAGTGGCTGTAATGAGGAGCCAAAGCCAACATAAAAGCCAAAGAGAGGGCAAACAAAAATGCAAAAGCTATTGGGAAGCTAGAAACCAACAGACAACAATGAAAGAAAAAGTTCAAATGAGCTCAGAGCATGGATGATGATTAATGAGTCTTGGTAGCACTCAAATGTCTGAGGCATTTAAAAGAACAAAATATCCAGGGCTTCAATATCTCCTGAAAGCCAAGGTTCCCTGCACCAGTTACATTTCAACTTTTACATTGTTAGGCACATAGAAACTCTACACCCTCAAAATTTCACTTTTGAAGGCCTCCCACTTACAAAGTACTCCTTTATCAGAAAACAGCCTGTCCCAAACCACACCTATCAGATCCTTTCTGACACCATCAAAATTGACCTCTCTCCAATTTAGAATCTAAACTCATGGTCCAGACCTCTCTTTTTCCATCTTTATTTTGAATTTCTTGGCATTATGATCACTAATTTCTGTCGCCAGCCCTGATCATTGCCTAACAGCTTATTGCACACTTCTACATCGGGAATTTTACGTACCGATTTAGGGCACATTTGACAAACTCTATCCTATCTAGTCCTTTTACAGTATGGGAGTCCCAGTCAACACATGGAAAGTTAAAATCACTTACTGAATCAACTTTTGTTTCTTGGGATGGTCTGCAATCTCTCTACAAATTTGTTCCCCTGAATCCCTCAGACTGTTGGGTGCCACCACATCCCAATGATGTCTACAAATTCCCTTTCCTGAACTCATCTGGCTTTCCTACGATGCTTCTTGCATTGTCACATATGGAGCTCAGCACATTCATCGCACCATGCTCAACCATTTGATTGCTGACTCTGTCTGAAGTCTGAACAACATCTGACTGGTATGTGTAGAGATAACATCTGAAGTTTGTGTAGAGATAGCAGGAGCTCTGACGGAGATCTTTCAGGTGTCATTAGAAATGTGGATTGTGCCGGAGGATTGGCGTATTGCTCATGTGGTTCCATTGTTTAAAAAGGGTTCTAGAAGTAAGCCTGGCAATTATAGACCTGTCAGTTTGACATCAGTGGTGGATAAATTAATGGAAAGTATTCTTAGAGATAGTATTTATAATTATCTGGATCGACAGGATCTGATTAGGAGTAGCCAGCATGGATTTGTGCGTGGAAGGTCATGTTTGACAAACCTTATTGAATTTTTTGAAGAAGTTACGAGGAATGTTGACGAGGGTAAGGCAGTGGATGTAGTCTATACGGACTTCAGCAAGGCCTTTGACAAAGTTCCACATGGAAGGTTAGTTAAGAAGGTTCAGTCGTTAGGTATTAATGCTGGAGTAATAAAATGGATTCAACAGTGGCTAGATGGGAGATGCCAGAGAGTAGTGGTGGATAATTGTTTATCGGGATGGAGGCCGGTGACTAGCGGAGTGCCTCAGGGATCTGTTTTGGGCCCAATGTAGTTTGTAATATAAATAAATGATCTGGATGATGGGGTGGTAAATTGGATTAGTAAGTATGCTGATGATGCTAAGGTAGGAGGTGTTGTGGATAATGAGGTGAGTTTTCAAAGCTTGCAGGGAGATTTATGCCAGTTAGAAGAATGGGCTGAACGTTGGCAGATGGAGTTTAATGCTGAGAATTGTGATGTTCTACATTTTGGCAGGAATAATCCAAATAGAACATACAGGGTAAATGGTAGGGCATTGAGGAATGCAGTGGAACAGAGAGATCTAGGAATAACAGTGAATAGTTCCCTGAAGGTGGCGTCTCATGTAGATAGGGTGGTGAAGAAGGCTTTTGGAACGCTGGCCTTTAAAAATCAGAGCATTGAGTACAGAAGTTGGGATGTAATGTTAAAATTGTACAAGGCATTCGTAAGGCCAAATTTGGAATATTGTGTACAGTTCTGGTCACCGAATTATAGGAAAGATATCAATAAATTAGACAGTGCAGAGACGACTTACTAGGATGTTACCTGGGTTTCAGCACTTAAGTTACAGAGAAAGGTTGAACAAGTTAGGTCTCTATTCATTGGAGCGTAGAAGGTTGAGGGGGGATTTGATCGAGGTATTTAAAATTTTGAGAGGGATAGATAGAGTTGACGTGAATAGGCTGTTTCCATTGAGAGTAGGGGAGATTCAAACGAGAGGACATGATTTGAGAGTTAGGGGGCAAAAGTTTAGGGGAAACACGAGGGGGTATTTCTTTACTCAGAGAGTGATAGCTGTGTGGAATGAGCTTCCTGTAGAAGTAGCAGAGGCCAGTTCAGTTGTGTCATTTAAGGTAAAATTGGATAGGTATATGGACAGGAAAGGAGTGGAGGGTTATGGGCTGAGTGCGGGTAGGTGGGACTAGGTGAGATTAAGAGTTCGGCACGGTCTAGGAGGGCCGAGATGGCCTGTTTCTGTGCTGTGATTGTTATATGGTATCAAGAAAACAAACTCTCCCTCATTGTCACAAAAACAAAGGAGCTGATTGTGGAGGACAGGGGGAAAGGAGAGACAGACAATGCTGTCACCCTGTGACAGGTGAACAACCGACAGCTTCCCCAGTTTCCGAATCCCCAGTGGTGGGCACTTAATCTGGACTCCACCGCGTTTGAACCCCTTCTGCCAGCGGCCGACCCCTACGTGACTCTGTGCTATGACCCTACGGGGTGCTCAACTGAGGAAAGCCAATATCATGCACCCCACGAGGGACAGAAGTTCCCAGTCATGGTGATTGGACAGGATTAAGGAGGAGAGGGCAGTGCATTACTGGCCGAAGTTCCGGATTTCCTTTGGTGACAGACAGGACTGGTGGCTCCCCATACCATCGTTAGGGTTTGCCCTGGGTTCAAGCCAAAGAGCCTAGAGTTCCTTGCCTACACCCTGATGAAACAAGCCTCCAGCAACAAGGGAGACTGGCAAGACTTGGCCGCAGGCCAACTCTGATACTGGAAGGAGTCTGAGGTGAAGACAGGACATCTGCTAAGAAAATCTTTTAATATTGACCGAACCCAAGACATTGCACATAATCTCTGCTCAATTTCAGACAATGAAGTTGACAGCACCAACTGCCCCCCATCCAGATCACCATGAAAGAAGGACAGACTCTCCCATCCCTTCCTCAATATCCCCTCAAGCCTGAGGCAACATTTTCTGAGGATGGAAGCTCTTTTGTGGATCCAGCAGGGAAACGATGCGATAGTGATGGACAGTGAAGTAATTGAACAGGCCTCTTTTGAAGCAGCTGTCTCCGCCCAGAAGGCTGAGCTGTTTGCTCTGACTCGTGCCTGTATCCCAGCAACTGACTAAAGTGGGAATGTTTATACAGACTCTGTTATGCATTTGGAATTGTACATGACTACGGGGATCTCTGGGAACATAGGGATTCCTGACTTCCTCTGGCCACCCCATTAGTAATGCCACCTTTGTAAACAACTTACTCACCGCTCTACAGCTACCTCACGTTTTGGTTGTTATTAAATGAGCAGCCCACACTCACATATCCGACTGAGTCACTAAATGCAATGCTTTAGTGGATGAGACAGCGAAAAGTGCGTCACAATCCTCGGTAGTTGTTGTCCCCTCGGGTTCCCGTCAAGCATCCCTCTGTGACTTAAGCAGAACAGGTTTGCCAGACATGAGGGAGGTACGTACTTTTCAGGGGGACGTCTCTGAGGAGGAGCGCAAATTGTGGTCCCAGATGGGGTGCCAGAAAGAACCCAACCTAGCTTTTTGAATCACCCAAC
The DNA here is from genome assembly GCF_048418815.1 of Hemitrygon akajei. Taxonomy (NCBI): domain Eukaryota; kingdom Metazoa; phylum Chordata; class Chondrichthyes; order Myliobatiformes; family Dasyatidae; genus Hemitrygon; species Hemitrygon akajei. The sequence goes on along the minus strand of NW_027331933.1, from coordinate 2,755,207 downwards.
AGGACAGGTTTGTGTTCCTACACAATTTTTACCGATATTGGTCGATCATATACACAATTGTACACCCCTGGGAAAGGAGGGAACGGTTGGTAACCTGTACCCTGCACACCGGGTATGTCTCCCTTGCCAGGTGGATCTTTTTGTGTCTACAAGTTGATTTTATTGAATTGCCTTGAGTACATTGCTATAGATACTGCTTAGTTATTATCTGCTTAGTAGGTGGATTGAAGCTATTCCAACTACCAATAATACTGCTATGACAGCTATGAAGATATTATTACGGGAAATAATTCCCAGGTACGGCCTGCCAGAGATGCTGAGCTCTCACAATGGCCCACACTTTGTGGTGAAAGTAAACAAAGGGGTACGTAACGAACTAGCTATCAAGCAACAATTCCGCTGTGTATACCACCCACGGGCCACTGGCAGAGTGGGAAGAGCCAATGGCACTCTGAAGAGTAAACTAGCCAGACTAACAGCAGAGACTGGACTCACTTGGTTGAAGGTCCGACCATTAGCCCGATTCCACATGAGGGTTACCCCACAGGGGAAAACAGGGTTGTCGCCAGCTGAAATCATTTCTGGATGGCCCATGAGGACACCCTGGGAACAAAGTCTCAGGATTAAAGGCAAAGTGAATAAGAATAAGGGACCTTGGTTCTCGATGGATATTGGAACTCTGATAAAGAAGAGAGAGATGTATGACATGTATAAGAAACAGGGAGCAAAGAAGGTACTTGAGGAGTATAAAAAGTGCAAACAAATACTTAAGGAAGAAATCAGGAGGGCTGAAAGAAGACATGAGGTAGCGTTGGCAGTCAAGGTGAAGGATAGTAAGAGCTTCCACAGGTATATTAATAGCAAAAGGATAGTTATGGGATAAAATTGATCCTCTTGAAGATCAGAGCGGTTGGCTATGCATGGAACCAAAAGAAATTGGGGAGATGTGATATGGTTTTTTTGTGTCTGAATTTCCTCGGGAAACTGGCATGGAGTCAATGGAAATAAGGCAAACAAGTATTGAGATCATGGAACCTATACAGAGAGAAGAGGAGGAGGTGCTTGCTATCTTGAGGTGAGTAGATAAATCTCCAGGACCTGACAGGATATTCCCTTGGACCTTGAAGGAGACTAGTGTTGAAATTGCAGGGGCCCTGGCAGATATATTTAAAAGTCGTTATCTACGGGTGAGGTGCCAGAGATTTGGAGGATAGCTCATGTTGTTCCGTTGTTTAAAGCAGGCTCTAAAAGTAATCTGGGAAATTATAGGCTGGCAAGTTTGATGACGGTCATGGGTAAATTATTGGAAGGAGTACTAAGAGATAGGATTGACAATTATTTAGATAGACAGGGACTTATTAGGGAGAGTCAACATGGCTTTGTGCCATGTTTAACAAATATATTAGAGAGTTTCGAGGAGGTTACAAGGAAAGTGGATGAAGGCAAGGCAGTGGTTGTTGTCTACATGGACTTCAGTAAGGCCTTTGACAAGGTCCCGCATGGGAGGTTAGTTAGGAAGATTCAGTCACAAGGTATACATGGTGAGGTAGTAAATTTGATTGGGAATTGAGAATGGGAGAAGTCAGAGAGTGGTAGTGGAGGATTGCTACTCTGAGTGGAGGCCTGTGACTAGTGGTGTACCACAGGGATCAATGCTGGGTCCATTGTTATTTGTCATCTATATCAATGATCTGGATAATAATTTGGTAAATTGGATCAGCAAATTTGTTGATGATACAAAGATTGGAGGTGTAGTGCACAGTGAATAAGGATTTCAAAGCTTGCAAAGGGATCCGTACAAGCTGGAAAAATGACAGATGGAGTTTAATACAGACAAGTGTGAGGTATTGCACTTTGGAAAGTCAAACCAAGGTAGAACATACAAGGTAAATGGTAGGGTACTGAGGAGGGCACTAGAACAGAGGGATCTAGTAATACAGATACAAAATTCCCTAAAAGTGTGATCACATGTAGATAGGGTAGTAAAGAGAGCTTTTGGTACATTGGCCTTTATAAATCAAAGTACTGAGTATAAGAGTTGGAATGTAATGGTGAGGTTGTATATTGCATTAGTGAGGGGGAATTTGGAGTAGTGTGTGCAATTTTGGTCACCGAATTACAGGAAGAATATTAATAAGGTCGAAAGAGTGCAGAGAAGGTTTACAAGGATGTTGCCGGGACTTGAGAAACTGAGTTACAGAGAAAGGTTGAATAGGTTAGGACTTTATTCCCTGGAGCGTAGGAGAATGAGGGTGATTTGATAGAGATGTATAAAATTATGATGGGTATAGATAAAGTGAATGCAAGCAGGCTTTTTCCACTGAGGCTGGGGGAGAAAAAAACCAGAGGACATGGGTTAAGGGTGAAGGGTGAAAAGTTTAAAGGGAATATTGCAGGGGGGGGAGCTTCTTCACAACTGGGTCTGACTGGTACTGGCATAACTGGTTCTTCTGGGCACATTCTGTCTCACTCACAACTATTTCCTACCTTCCTTTGTACAGGTATGTAATGTCTAAAGGACAGTGTTTGAGTAAATGAGACTCACCAAACTTTCTCCTGACTGAATCACTGGAATCTCTGAGTCAGATGGGTTCTCTCCAGTTGATGCTCTCAATCCTCGGGCTGGTTCACATGTTGCTGTTCCCTCGTCTTCAGTCGTGGTTTTTCTTCCAATAAATCTCTCACTGCAGGTCTAACGTTAACATGAAAGATAATGAAGCACGTTAACAATGAAAAGGAGGACCAAACATTTTTGCTTAATGTTACTAGGAACAAAACTCACTGAAATTTAAACGTTGGCAAATATAATGATCTCAGTGAACAATCTTTAATTGTCCCTCACACATCACAAAACAATACGGGATAAGAAGGAGCCATCATTCAGTCATGGTAAGACACAAGACACAGGAACAGAATTAGGTGATTCAATCTATCTGGTCTGCTCCACCACTCAACCATTCAATCATGGCTGATTTTTATTCCAACACCATATTCCTGCCTTCCTCCTGTGACCCTGAAGCTACTCAGCAATCATCAGTATATTAAACTTCACAAATAGACCCAAATGGCAGCCTCAAACAAATTCTGCGGCAACAAATTCCACATATCAGACATCTTTTGGCCAATTTTTTTTTCTCATCTCAGTTTTAAAGGGAAGCAAGTTTATTCTGAGACCGTGCTGTCAGATCACAGACTCTCTGTCTAATGGAAACATCCTCTCCATGTCCACTGTATCCAGGCTTTTCAACATTTGGTAGGTTTACTTAACCATACATCCCTCCACCACCCCCACCATCCCTCTGAACTCCATTGAGCACAGGTCCAGAACCATCAAATGCTCCTCACACATGAAGCCGATCATTCCTGAGATTATTCATGTGAACCGCATTAGCAACAACTGCACCGGACACATTTCCAGGAATAACAGACAAATCGGTTCCAGGATAATTTAAAGGGAAAAGTTGTGCTTCCTTTACTGTTATACTATCACTCCATTTCTAGGTTAAAACAGGACCATTTCAGGAAATTTGTATTACAGATCCTAGGATACAGATCTTGTCTTGTCTATACTGGACCGACCGCCGTCGCTGGTCTATAAACGTGCAGAAGTAATGTATGGCTCAGCTCTACTGCGGGGAGCTGAGGCTCGAACCATTCTCCCCCTAGACTTCCCAGTCCCTCGGTAAAGCAGGCAGTGAAACCAAAGATCCCCACAACCTGGGACGTTCTCCTTTCTCACCCACCCCACTCCGGAAGAAGACACAACAGCCATAAAGCTCCAGAACAAATGTGAGAAGCCTCAGGAAACAAGGCGAGTTCAGGTTAAGTTAATGGGACTCAGCGGCCAAAATCACACCATGTCATCGACAAAGTATGTGAATAATAAAGACAACACCCATGGAAGCTTGACTGTTAAGTTTGAAAGTAACATAAACATTTGTCTTTTGCATGAACCTTTGTAGATGTATGTAAGCTAAGATCACACCTCCTTAATTATGTTGCTGAAGAAAGCAAATAAATAAGGTGGTTATTGAGCTGAAGTTTGATGCGACCAGGCATTAGTATGGCACGTGAGGTTAAGGTATTCAAGAAAAAGGAGCACTGTACTTGTTACCTGTTTAGATACTGACTTGAATGTATAACAGTAGTACTCTGTGAAGAGAAAAGCTTGTGTAGTATGTAGATTCAAAAAAAAAAATCCTGTGTCAACCTGTTTTAAACCGCTGGTTAAAAACCCGTTATGGGGGGAGGTGTTATGCCGTTGGCCCCCTCCTTCATGAGAATCGCAAGAACCCTAGTTAAGGGGGGTCAACTGACCCAAAAAGAGAGAGAGACCATGTTCTCCCAAGAAGCAGAATGAAGGTGACCTTGACTATTGTCTCATGGAGACCACGTGAAAAGCCCTCGGGCAAAGTGGGCTGGTTGAGAGAGAGATCGCATTACCTGCAACTTGATTGACACCTGCGATCCCGTGAAGAAGTATAAAGGCGGGTCTGAGGGGGGGACAACCCTGAGATGCACCAAGGAGACACCAAGGAAACACGATATCGATTCCCGTGGGAGCGGGACGCCATTTTGAAGGAAGCCACGTGCGTTAGATTCCGAATTTGAATCTGTGGCTAGAACCAACGAAAGACTGCTTTTAAATAACAACGGGGAAGTCTGCTCCCCTGATTCCAAGGATTTGCTCTGCCAAGACGACGGGCAAGTGTTTATCTTTTCTAAATCATCTCTTTCTCTCTACAACGTGAAAACCCCAGTGGTTCCCAAAAAGGAAAAGCCTGCAAACTTCTGAGTGACTCTTTATATTTCCGTTGGACTCAGTATTAACCCCTAGACAACTGTAGAGCTTATTTCTGATTGATTATGGTTACACCGGTGTTTTAGATTGAGTTTTGATGATGTATATGATCTGAATGTTTTGTATTAACCATACGTTTGTGCCCTTTTTGAATAAAACGCTTGAAAATAGTAGCATCCGACTCAGCTGATCCATCTATCTTTGCTGGTAAGTTACCTGGTTACGGGGTTTCGTAACAAGTGGGGGCTCGTCGAATCTGGGGCAAACAGCCTCACGTGACCTGTCGGCGGGACTTCCATTTCAATTCTGTGAAAACAGACAGCCTGGGCTCCTGGTTTGGATCGTTCAATGCAGATTAAGTGAAGTCGACACATTTCTGACGAGCCCATATAGTTTGGAAACAAATGAATTCCTGGCCCACAGTTCGGGGCTCACGGCCAACATCGGATCTCCCCGCTCGGGATCGGTCTCAATACTCACCGATCGGAAAGTGATATCTTCGGCCCGCAGACAGTGATCCCGACGGAAGAGACGAAAGTCTTTCACGAACACACAGCCGACCCCCTTCAGCTCGGAGCGGAGATGAAAACACCGTCCACCCGGAGACTATGAACATGCGCGAAGAGATTGTTACATCATCGGGAGGCGGGGCCTCCGAAACAGACGCGCAGATGCTGCCCATCTGTGGTTATATGGGAGGGACAAACGGGATCACGTGTCAGGATTGGGGACCACCCCCCCCCCCCCCTGCCCCAGGCAGAGACTCCAGCTACTCATTAGTCTGTGGAAAGAAGCAAACTTGCCGCTCACATCTCCTCTCACCTTAAATGTATTAGACATTTCAACCCCCAGGAAAAATATATCGTCTGTCCACTCTATCTATTCCTGTCGTAATCTTATAAACGTCCATCCAGTCTCACCTCAGCCTGCACCGCTCTGGAGAAAACAACACAAGTTTGTCCAGCCTCTCGTTATAGCTCATGCCCTCTAAACCAGGCAGTGTCCTGGTAAACCTCTTCTGCGCCCTCTCAAAAGCCCCGACATCCTTCCGAGAATGGGGGCGACCGGAACTGTATGAAACACTCCAGATGTTTTCTAACTAGTTTTATAAAACTGTGTTACGAACTGTAACGTTTTAGAAACGAACCAGCAGCAACAGAGTTCACACTGGAGTCTGGTTTTGATGTTAAAACCACTCTCTTTATTAGTATATACTTATAATATAGTAACTTAACAAAATAAAGGGAAGTTGACAGAGTTAAGTGTATATATGTATAAATATAACTCCCAGACTATCGATCGTGAGGGAACAAAGCTCAGAGTCTTGAGATGGTAAAGTAGGAAAGTTCAGAAATTCACGGAATAAATGATGGGAGAGAGATATTTGTAATCCAGGGTGAAACGTAGAGAAAAGGCCGTTACATCAAAATAACCGCCGACGAACTTCTTATCCGTTGAATCCGTCCACATACGAGTTATCTGCGAAAGTAACCTGTCACAGGAATACCGTCTTCCAGGGGTTACCACACAACATACCCAGGCAAGGGTTAATACAAGATATTCCAAAATCCACTGTTATGGATTATACGAAATGACAGCCACACACATTCGTTGTGGTTCCGTGTACCGATGATCAACCCACTCTTGTGGGCATAGGGGAGTTCCAAGCCTCAGCTGCGACTAACTGAAGCGATCAGCTTTTCCAGTCTCTCTCTCTCTCTCTTTAGACTGGCCGCCTGCCTGTCTGCAGATCGCTCTCTCTCTCTTATGGGTCAGTCCACAGTCAGCGCTGTCAACCTGTGACTGACGTCATAGTCCCGCCTCCTCACGCCGGCGCTCTTAAAGAAACAGTCACAGTACGACCGCAGGCTCGTAACAGCTGCAACACAACTTCCCGACTTTTGAACTCAATGCTTCAACTAATAAAGACAACCATGCCATTTGCCTTCTTAACCACCCGATCAATCTGTGCAGTCTCTTTCACGGAGCGATGAACTTGGAGTCTAAGATCTCTCTGATCATCAACACTGTTCAGGGTTTTGCATTTAACAGTGTACTGTCTCATACATTCGACCTACCGAGCTGCCAAGATGATCATCACTAATCAAATCTCAGTGAGATTTCTCAGGTCCTGTTGAATTTATTGCCAAGTGCACAAGAATGGGAAGGTACAGGTACAGAGAAACACTGACTTGTGGCAGCATCACAGGCAAGTACATTCAGATAACACACGGAACACAAATTATACGATTCTCTGCCAGTAACAATCTATAAATATGTTTTATGTCATTAACGATATTTAAATACATTGTGTCATAATCAATATCAAAATGTGCATTTTGTGTCAATAACAGACTTGGAAATGTTGAATTTGGTCCCTGTCTCCATTCCTCCTATAATCCACAACCAGCTCCTGTGTTTTTGTCACAATGAGGGAGAGGTTGTTTTCTTGACACCACTGTGTCGGGGTGATGACTTCTTCTCTGTAGGCTGCCTCGTTATTATCTGAGATTAGGCCAGTCAGTGCAGTGTAGTCAGCAAATTTAACTAACAGATTGGAGCTGTGGGTGGCGACACGTCATGGGAATACAGAGAGTAAAGGAGGCGGCAAGAGACACCCCTGTGGGGTATGTGTGCTGAGGGTCAGAGGGACAGAGGTGAGGGAGCCCACTCTTACCAGTTGCCGCCGATCTGACAGGAAGTCCAGGATCCAGCTACACAAGGCAGGGTGAAGGTCGAGGTCTCTGAGCTTCATGTCGATACTTCACGCCTTCGTATGGCTACTGCTCTGCCCATGACTGCAAGGAACGGCAGAGAACTTTGGAGAGCAGAGAACATCAGGGAAACAAGCCTCCCCTCCATGGACTCTTCCTACACTTCCCCTGCCTCGGAAAAGCGGGTCATGTACTCAAAGACCCTCACAACCTGGACATTCTTGCTGCAAACCCGCTCCCCCATCGGGGAAGGGATACAAAAGCCTTAAAGCGCGTAACACCAGGCTCAAGGATGGTTTCCTGTCTACAGCTACAAGCCAAATGAATGATAAAATGGACTCAACCTCACAATGTAACTCGACGTGACCCTGCACCATATGTCTATCTGCACTGCACTTTCTCTGCAGCCATAATGCTTGGTTACAGTTATTGTTTTGCCAGTTTCATTTTTCATTTTTAGAATCTTTTTTATTGATACATAATCTACTACAGCTATAAAATTATTCAAAACTTCAATTAATATGTATACAATTAATAAAGCTGAAAAAACTGATTGTAAAATATAAAAATGGAAATATATATATAGAAAAATAAGGGGAAAAAGTACCCCATCTAACTCGGAAAAAAACCCAGTAACCACAAAAAAAGGGGAAAAAAATCCATTAGGAAAGAACCCTCCGGACCAATACTTTTGACCATCATCTAAGTTTTTTTAAAAAAGAATCATCAACCGCCATTTCATATTTATTAAAAAAATTGAATGGAAACCATATAGCATAATTCAAATTAAATGATAATATTTGGCAAAGGAACCCCATCTTCTCTCAAAATTGAATCGAGGAACAAAAGTTCTACTTCTATTTTTTTCCAAACTAAGATATAACATTCCTTGAGAAAACCATTCAATTAATGTAGGGGAAGAAATATCTTTCCATTTTAATAAAATAGCCCTTCTTGTCAGTAGTGTAACAAATGCAATTACATGTTCATCTGAAGGTGAAATACCCTGAATATGATGTAGAGCTATTCCAAATTGAACAGTCAATCTGTTAGGTTGTAAATTAATTTTCAGAGCTTTAGAACTTGTTGAAAATAAAGATTTCCATAATGATTTTAATGAAGAACATGACCAGAACATATGTGACAAAGTAGCTACTTCAGTTTTACATCTACCACAGCATTTGTCTATACTAGGAAATATTTTAGATAGTCTCCACTTTGTTAAATAATAACGGTGAGCAATTTTAAATTGAATTAAACAGTGGTTGGCTCATACAGAAGAATTTACGTTTTTCAAAACTCGAAGCCAATCTTCATTAACAGAGGTCATATTAAATTCTCTCTCCCAATCTTATTTAATCTTTAGTGATATGTTCTCTTTTTGTAACAAAAATAAATTATAAATTCTGCTAATGGAACCTTTCACTAAGGGATTCAGTTTCAAAATGGTATCCAACAAATCAGTTTCTTGTAAATATGGAAACTTAGGTAAACATGTTTGTAAAAAATGTTTCACATGAACATATTGCAAAAATGTGTATGAGCGAGAGAAAACTTGTAAATTAACTCTTCAAAGGTCATCAATCGATCATCACAAAATAAATCCGTAAAAGAATGGATCCCTTTATTTTTCCATAGGAGAAAAATGGGGTCAGTTGTTGAAGGTTTAAATGAAAAGTTTCGATATAAAAAACTAGACAAATTGTTTAAAATTTTAAAAGAAACAAAACTGAACCCAAATCCTTAGGGATTGTTTAATAACCGGGTAAAGATTTAAACTTGGAATTTTAGAGAGCTGTAAAGGTAATGGAGCTCCTAAAATTGAAGTTAAATGAAATTGTTTAACAGCTTTTAATTTCAAATCAATACAAAATGATTTTTGGTTCTCATCAAGCCAATATAATCAAAAACATAATGGTCTAATAGTCACAGCCCAATAATAGTTTTAAATTAGGAAGTGCAAGTCCACCATCTTTTTTTAGATTTGTGTAAATGATCGTTATTAATTCTTGGTCTCTTACTGTTCCAACTAAAGGAAGAAATAAGAGAGTCAATTTGATGATTTTGTTTTAGTGAAAAAGATAGGTATATTTTGGAAAATGTATAAAAATCTAGAAAAAATCATCATTTTCACAGCACGAGCATGACCTATTAAAGAAAAAGTAAGTGGATTGCTTCTAGAAAATTGTTGTTTCATGGAGTCCATTAAAGGAACTACGTTCTCTTTTTAGAGATCTTTATATTTTTTAGTAATTATAATACCTAAATATCTAAATATATTAACAATTCTAAAAGGAATATCGTTATATATACTAACAGGGACATTGAATGGAAACAATTCACTTTTATTAAAGTAAAGTTTATATCCTGAAAATTTACCGAAAAGTTTGTGTTTTCAAAAGATTAGGAATTGATTCCTCAAGATTTGAAATAAAAACCAAAAGATCATCTGCATAAAGCGAAATCTTATGTATGGTTCCATTCATAGAGATACCAAGAATATTTTAAGCTTCACGTAATGTTATAGCTAAATGCTCCAATACAAGATTAAATAATAAAGGGCCTAATGGACATCCCTGTCCAGTGCCACGAGAAAGTGAGAAAAAAAGAAGACCTGCAGTTATTAGTAATGACAAGCTCAAGGGCGGCTTCCTGTCTGTGTCTATAAGCCAAATGTATGATAAAATGGACTCGGCCTCACAATGTGACTCGACGTGACCCTGCACCATATGTCTATCTGCACTGCACTTTCTCTGCAGCCATAATGCTTTGTTACAATTATTGTTCTGTCGTATATCAGCTCAATGTACTGTTGTAACGTTCTGATCTGTGTGGATGGTATGTCAGGGAGAATTTTCACTGTAGCTCAGTACGTGATGATAATAAACAAATTCCCCATTTTAATTGTGTGGAAATATTAGACAGACTGAGCTTCTGCTCTGGAACCACAGAAGCAAACTGAACTGTTGTCATTTCTGAGGAATGTAAATAAAATAGAAAAGGCTTCAATCTCACTTTACGATCTGCGGTAACTGGGATCAGATGACCGTTGGTGGGTCTCCCATATCAATATCAGAATCAGGTTTAATAGCACCGGCATATGTCATGAAATTTGTTGTCCCTGCGGCAATTTTAACAATTTTGATTTAAAATAAAAATATACATATTAAATAGTTAAATTATATAAATAGAACAAAAATAAAAAATGTAATAAACTGTTTTAATTGTGTGGAACTATTTGACTGACTGGGTTGTTGCTTTGGAAATTTTGGAGTGAAGCTTAACAAAACTGTACACATTTATCAGAAGCTCAGAGGAATAGAAAAGGCAAATTCTCACATAAATGGGTCAGACACCCAGAAACATTGGTTGCACTTCAGCAGATAAAAACAGTGGAATGAACCATGCTGAAAACATTGCAGAAAAAAACATATTGTCCACCACAACGAGAGGACGTGACCGATCCGGATCTCACTGCCTTGTCTGAACGGGGAAAGATGAAGGTACACGTACACGTAGAGCAGTGACCCGCAGATGCTGCAGATCTGCGGAAAAACGTGAACGGGAAACGGGACCACGTGACAGGATTGGTGCCCCCCCCACCCCCACCCCAGGCAGTGACTCCAGCTGCCCATTACTCTGTGGACAGAAGCAAACTTGCCGCTCACATCTCCTCACCTTAAATGTATTAGACATTTCAACCCCCAGGCAAAATATATTGTCTGTCAACTCTATCTATTCCTCTCGTAATCTTATAAACGTCCATCCAGTCTCACCCCAGCCTGCACCGCTCTGGAGAAAACAACACAAGTTTGTCCAGCCTCTCGTTATAGCTCATGCCCTCTAATCCAGGCAGTGTCCTGGTAAACCTCTTCTGCGCCCTGTCCAAAGCCCCGACATCCCTCCGAGAATGGGGGCGACCAGAACTGTATGAAACACTCCAGATATGGTCTAACTAGTTTTATAAAGCTGTGTTACGAACTGTAACGTTTCAGAAACGAACCCGCAGCAATAGAGTTCACACTGGAGTCTGGTTTAGATGTTAAAACCACTCTCTTTATTAGTATCTATTTATAATATAGTAACTTAACGAAATAAAGAAAAGTTAGCAGTGTACTCATGCCTGACTCCCAAAAGGTTAATTTACAGGTTGAGTCTGTGATAAAGAAGACAAATGCAATGTTGTCATTTATTTCAAGGGGAATAGAATATAAAAGCAAGAAGAAAATTCTGAGTCTTTATGAGACATTAATCGGGCCATATTTCAAATGTCAATAACAGTTTGGGCCCAATATCTCAGAAGGCATATGTTGTCATTGTTGAATCTCCATAGGAGGTTCATGAGGATGATTCCAGCAATGAAGGGGTTAACATATGAACAGCATTTGGCAGCTTTGGGTCTGTACTCACTGGAACTTAGAAAAATGCTGAGGAATCTCATTGAAACCTACCGAATGTTAAAAGGACTGGCTGGGGTGAATGTGGAGGGGATGGGTCCTGTGGTGAAGGTATCCAAATCTAGAGGGTGCAGCCTCAAAATTGAGGGGCAACCATTTAGAAAAGATTAAAGAAGGATTTGTTTTAGTCAGAGAGGAGTGAATCTATCACAGACTCTAGTGGAGGACGTCCATGGGTATATTTAAGGCAAAAGTTGATTGTCTCCTGATCGGTCAGGGCATCAAAGGATATGGCGAGTAGGCCATATGGGGCTGAGTGGGATCAGAGATCAGCCATGATGGAATGGCAGAGCAGAATCGATAGGCTGAATTCTGCTCCTGTGTCTTATGGTCTGGTGACTGTCACAAACTGATTTTTTTAAGGAATCATGAAAACATGTTTTAGAATCAACTACAGAGAATGTGAGTCGGAAGAAAAAAAATATAGAATTCCGGAAACTCGCAGCATCGACTGTAATAGGTAACATGGTTTTGAGATCATCGATTTTGTTCTTTGTATCAGTTTTCACATTCACTGATGTTCCCTGCAGCAGAAATAGTTAAGCAGACTAATAATGTGAATGTTTTCACACCTGAATCAAAGTGAAACATCAAACCAGTTGTATATGGTTTTAGCAGAACGGCCGCTCACAGTTCTGTGGAATGAGCAGGGCCAGACAGCTGCTTACACCAGACCCTAAGCTCAGAATCTCACAGAAAAAACAACCTGCAAATTTTCCCAGTACTCTTTCAACCTTCTGTAGGTAGGGTATCAAAACTGCAATCAATATGCCAAATTTGGATCACCAACGTCTGATACAACCTCAAAATAACATCCCATCTCTAGGATTCAGTACATTAATTTATGCAGGCAATCTGGCAAAGGCTCTTTTTTTATGACCCAATCTACCTGTGGCACTACTTTCAATGAATTATGGACCTGTATTCCCAAATCATTTTATTCCACTGCACTCTTTCGTGCACTATCATTTACTGTGTAAGACCTACATAGTGCAACACTTTGCACTTGCCAACATTAAACTCCATCTGCCATTTTCAGCTCAGTTTGCAGCTGCGTCAGATCCCACTGTAACCTGCCTCTCTGCTAACTACACTCCTGATCTTGCTGACATGCAAATGCACTTATTAAGTTAAACACATTATCATAGATGACAAGCAGCAATGACCCAACTGCCATTTCTGTGGCTCTCCACCGGTCATAAACCCCCAATCAGGGAGACAACCATCTACTATCATTGTCAGCCTTCGCCCAAAATGCCACTGTCTACTCCAATTTACTTCCTTACATTGAACGTGGAGCAAATGAATTTTCTTTACCAAACTCCCATGCAGGATTGTTAAACGCCTTGCAAAAGTTCATGTTGCCAACATCCACAGCATTGACTTTACATACTTCCCTCGTAACATTCCCCCTAACCTCATTGGAAAAAAACTCTATGTCATTGCCAAGCACACAGGAAATCATGCTGATCATGCCAAATTAGTCCTGTCTTTTCAAATAATTATGTATGTGGTGCTTCCAACACTGTTTACACTACTGATGTCAGAATCACTGGCCTATAGTTTTCTGGTTTAATTTTTCAGCATTTCTTAAACAGAACAATGTTAGCTATCCTCCAATCCTCCAGTACCTCACATCACCAAGTATAATTTAAATATACCTGCCACAACCCCTGCCTTTCCTGCATTTGCTCAGTGTCTAAGGGAACAATTTGTCAGTCACTGGAGATTTAATACACTAATTTGGCACAAGACAGCAAACTCCTCGTCTGTAATTTCATTGGTTTTATGACCTCGCTTTTGCTTTGCCTCACTTCTGGAGATTTGGTGTCCCTTTCCCAAGTAAACACAGATGCAAAAAAAAATCAATTTAAGATCACCCCCTTTGTGATCACTTGATGTAGACAGTTATACTGCACAAACTTATGTCATGTGTCCTATCTCATTCCCTATCTCACACACTCTCTCATTAGAACATCAATATATTGATGAAGAAAACCTCCCTGAACTCATTCGACAAACTCAAGTCCATCCAGCCATTTCACAGTATGTGAGTCCCAATCCATATGTAGAAATTTATCTAGTATAACAAATTATTTTTCTTGCAATAGTCTGCGATTATCTCTAAAAAAAAAGTTCCTTTAAATCCCTCAAACTATAAAGGGATCTGTAACATAGCCTAATTAATGTGAACATAACTTTTTTAAAAATTTGTTTGGTCTTTCTATAACACCTCACTGTCCCGATTGAGCACCTCCGCAACATTTTCTCTCGATAGTAATGCCCCCCCCCCCCTTTAATTCTGCACACTTGGTCACGACTAAAACAAAGGAGACCCGGAATATTGAGCTGCCAGCCCTCCCATCCAGCAACCAAGTCTCACTAACTTTATAATATCACAATTCCATGTGTTGATCCATGCCCATAGCTCATCTGACTTTTCCATCAATTCTTACTGCATTGAGATCATTAATACATCGCATTTCACTGAATAAACCATCCGGTGTGGGATGTGGAGAATGGCAGTGCTGCACGGAGCAGATACAGAGACTGGGAATCGGGTGCAGTAAAACTCCCAGTGTGGAATACGGACACCAGAAACTGTAATCTCACCATCGATTTGCTCACTGACTTGTGATTAAACATAACTCACTGCCCAACATCAGATCTCCAGACTTGACACTGGCCTCAGTACTCACCGATGGGAATCTGAATCCCTGCCCGAGGGGGCGAGGACCCGTTCCCTCCCTCTCCCCCACCCCCCGCAGACGATCCGCTTCAACAACGAACGGGATGAAAATAAACCACCGCCCGCCGGGGGCTGTGTGAGCATGCGCAGTGATTATTGCGGCGGGAGCAAATTCCAGTGACCGACCCAGCAGACTCTGTGAGGAAAACAAACTCGCCCCTCACATCTTCTGCAACCTACCTTATCAGACACATTTGAACTCTGGGAGAAAAGTTATCGTCTGTCTATTCTACGTATTCCGCTCGTAATCTTTAAACGTCCATCCAGTCTCACCCCAGCCTGCGCCGCTGTGGAGAAAACAACACAAGTTTGTCCAGCCTCTCGTTATAGCTCATGCCCTCTAATCCAGGCAGGGTCCTGGTAAACCTCTTCCACGCCCTGTCCAAAGCCCCGACATCCTTCCGAGAATGGGGGCGACCAGAATTGTATGAAACACACACAACCCGGACCGACCCCGGCAGATTCTGTGAAGGAAGCGAGGCGAGGCCGCCAATTCGGGAAAGTTCATCCCCTCCCCCTTCAGGTTTCACCGATCATATTGTGTTTCTCTCTCCCTCCCCACCCCCACCTTTTATTCTCCAGTCCTGCCGAAGGGTTTCGGCCGCTGATGTCGACTGTACTCTTTTCCTGGATTCTGCCCGGCCTGCTGAGTTCCTCCAGCATTTTGTGCGCATTGCTCGCATTTCCAGCATCTGCAGATTTTCTATTGTTTGAGTTCGGGAAAGCTAACGGGACTCTGAAGTTTAAAGGGACTTTTAAGTTAAAGGGAAAGTTAAAGCTCGGGACAGGCATCAACACTCACCAATTGAAAGTCATTGGTGTCGCTCCGCAGAGAATTATCCGTCTCCGGCTCCCCCCGCCCAGGGGGCGATGATCCGGACCCGATGCCGATCCGACCACCGACCCGCTTCAACAAAGAACGAAAAACAACACCGCCCCTGCTGCACTGAGCATGCGCGATGTCTTCAGGGCGTCATCACAGCGGTGGGCGGGGCCTCGGCTACGAACCACCCGATGCTGCTGCTCCGCGGTAAAACGGGATCACCTGACGGTGGAGGGTCTCCCAGGTGACCCGGTGACTCTGCTCATCGCCCCTCACACGCTGCCCGACCCTCAGCCGCATTTCCCACATTATTTCATATTTACACCAGATACGTTTTGCATTTTCCTTATGTATCTCCCCGTCCGATCCTCCACCTCCCTGGGTCGTGGTTACGGGTTCGATTCCCATTCCGGTCCGACACACAGTTCAGACCCAAAACAGAATTGCCCACACAAAATGCAGGAGGAACACAGCAGGAACGTCAGGAACGAAACGTCGACAGGGCCTCTCCCTATAGATGCTGCCTGGCCTGCTGTGTTCCACCAGCATTTTGTGTGTGTTGTTTGAATTTACAGCATCTGCAGATTTCCTCGTGTTTGCTCCAAAACAGAATTGTTCTGGTTTCATTTAAATAAATCTGTGTTTATAAATACTAATTTCTATTCACATTCCTCAGGCCTCACTGGACAGGAACACTGAAGCATCAAGTGAGAAACAGCAGGATGTGGCCATTCGGCCCCTCTAACCATCAACAAGATGGCGGCTGCTCTCCCATCTCAGCCACATGTTTCTGTCCGATCCTCATTTTCCCGATCCCTTCGCTCTCCACACATCTGCCGCCCTCTGTTTTACGTGGGGACGATCACTGAGTCTTCACCGCCCTCTGTGGTGGGGACTTACAGACATTTACCACCCTCGGAGTGGAGACATTTCCCCTCATCTCAGTCCCGGACAGTCCATCCCCTTTTTCAGAGAGTGGGATCCCTGGTTCAATGGGTTCACCTCTCAGTCCTCGATTCTCGAAATAAAAGGGTTATCGCATTTGATCTTTCTTCATATGATGACCCCACCACTCCAGGGATCAGTCTGGTGAATCTTCATTGCACTCTCTATAACAAATACTCTCTAACCTCTTTGTTAATCCTCTATGGAATTAATTTCCATCTTCTGCAGCCCCGTGTTGCCCCAACTACTCACCTCCCACCCCTATCACTATTTCCACCTTCCCACCTCCCCCTCACCTGGATCCACCTCTCACTCCCCAGCTCTTGCCCCATCCCCACCCCTCACCTCTTTTCTCTGACTATTTCCCGTCCACTCTCAGTCCAGAGGGAGGGTCTCGGCCCGAAATGTTGACGGTCCATTTCCCTCCACAGATGCTGCCCAACCCACTGAGTTCCTCCGGCAGTTTGTTCTTTGGTCTGTATAACCCGTGTTAGTATGGGGAGCGGGATTTTACACCATATTCCTGGTACAATCTCAACAAAGCCCAAATAATTGTCACTTTGCCCGGACCATTGTCCCCGCTTGCAGGGCAACAGTCTGCCGGTGTTTGCCCCCAATGTGGTGAATCCCTCTGCTCGACACCACCGTGGGCCCAGACATTTCCACAGATGAGCCCCTCCTGTCCCCACCGGGACAAACATCCTGTCCACCCCTCTCTCACCATCTTCATCCTTTCAATAAAATCCCCCTCTCTCCCTCCCTCCACGGGGAACTGGCATCAAACCGATGGGCCGAGCGGTCTCCTCCTACCTCTCAGCGATACATCAGACTCCGGCCGCAGGAGACGCTTCACAAACGCCCCAACTTCCCTCGGAGGGAAATGGAAATAAATCGGAAAGCGGACATTTACTTTGAGGGGTTGTGTGGCGTCACCTGTGGGAGAGCGCTGGTATTTAAAAGCACCTTAATGGACTTTTCAGTGGGACAACAACATTAATCACGGGTTTTATCACTAAATCCAGTGTTGTGGGATGTAAAATCCCCTGTTATGTGTCCGGCTGTGCCGTGTTGTTGGTGGAGTGGTGTTTGTCTCGATTCGGGTCACAACACCAGAATTGCCAGCGGGGTCCACACACAGTGTATTAGTCAACAGAAAACCTCCCGTCCCTGCAGTCTTTGTCTCCTGGTAAACTCAACACCCTGACAGTGTGGACCATAGATACCCCTTCCTCTCAGAGTCAGGGGATCATTCAGACAGCTGATCGCTGACAGGAATTATATTTATTGGTCATTAAAGTTCACCCAGATTCGTTTGGACGGATTTGATGTGGAGTTCGGGGTGTCACAGTGAAAGGGCCGGACGGCCGAACTCTCTCCGTTGTCCAAACATCCTTCCAGGTGAGGCAACACTTCACCTGTGAATCTTCCGGGGTCGCCCGTTGTGTCCGCTGCTCCCGATGCGGCCGCCTCGACACTGGTGACACCGGCTCCTCTGCAGTTGTGCGGGGTAGGGATTTTTTTTGCGGGGGGGGGGGGGGGAAATCGATGATATTATTCCCTTTTGTACGGGAGGGGTGGGTTTGGGGGTTGATGATTGGGATGACGTTCTTTTTTATGCGGGGGTAAGAGTGTGATTTTTCTCTCTGATAGATGCTGCCCGGCCGGCTGAGTTCCGCCAGCATTTTGTTTGTGTTGCTCCGAATTTCCAGCATCTGCAGACTTAGTCGTGTTTGTGATTTACCTCTCCGTTGTCCCTCCCGCTTCCGGCCAGTGGTCCCTCTGTAGGGACCCCCGACCACGGCTGGTGCAGCCCAGAACCTCCTGCTAAACGCAGGCGCAGTGCCGACCGTAGCTATTATTCTGTTCAGGCGTCCGTGAAGAAGGGTCTGATCTCGGGTTTGTGGAAATCGGGGGCCGGCTGCCGTGGAACCACAACTTTGTGGGCCGAAGGGCCTGTATCGTGTTGTAGGTTTTCTATGTTTCTATGAAAAGTGCCGGGAACGAGCTCTGCCGGACGGCTGGAGGCTCCGGGCTCTCCGGTCCCGCAGCCCCGGTTTTAGTTTTGCGCCCGAGCCCGGGCTGTGGGATCAGTTAGTTGTGGTTCCCAGGCTCGGAGGGGTTTGGGGTGAAGGGGATCTGTTTGTGTGTGGGGGTAGAGGTTATGGGTGGACTGTAGTCGGGGTGGGGGGGGGGGGGGAGGAGTTGCTGTTGTGAGGAAGTTGGAGGATCGGATGTTCCGTGACCCGGGTAAAATAAAGTTGTGAACAGGGGAGGATCTGCTCCGTTGTATCGGACGCTCGACTGTCCTTTCAGGAGGCAGCAATTCTCTCTTCAAATGAATTACTGTCTAATCTTGCTGCTAACATTGTGTTTGTTACAAAGCCCCAGTGTCTGGAAGAGCTGTCACTGTCATGGACTGTTGGTGCAGACTGGGATGGCGGTGGGGTGTCAGTGACCTCTGTATCAGAGAACAACACGGGTTTCTACATCCTCCTGTGAGATATAAATGTCCTCACAGTGGATTCGGATCAGCTGGCATAGCTGGAGTTTGCAGAGGGAAAGGGAATAGTGAGGGGTCTGAGGACAGAGTGTTTTAGTCAGCAAACAATCGTCCGGGATGGAGGGGTACAGGAGCTGTCTGATAGATCGTTTTACAGTAATTGTGTTTTTATATAATCTCACAGACGGTGACTGAGGAAGCGGCTTGTTGAGGGCGGATACCCGGGGGGTGAGCAGGTCAGACACGGGATCAGGAGAGTGACAGTGATGTGATTTCCTGTGTCACGGGTACAGACAGTCGTCTCAAGTGAGAAGTTTGTGTGGAGATGCAGCTTCCCTGGAGGTGGAGGAAAGAGGACACACCAACAGGTGGAACCAGCTGCGGGAAGACACGGTTTGTCAGGTCTGACGATGAGCTGAATGTACCATAACCTTCAGACTGAATCAGAAAGCCATTCTGAGGGTATTTGAAATGTCAGAAGCAGGGGAGATGTGATCCCATGTCTCCATCAGTCCCTCAGTGAGATGGTTCCAGTTATAACGTGCAGGGGTGAAAGCACAGTGTTTGGGGTCTGATTTAATCACTGATTCTGACACAGTGAGAGGGTTAGTTTTGCTGTAAGGCAGCAACATTAATGGAAGAAGACACAGAAACTTCATCAATTGCCAGTTGTTTAGCAGAAGTGACCAATCGTTACGTTACCTTGAGAGAAACAGATATTCCCAGTGGTGACAAAGGGGTTTATTTCAGGTTGGAGAGGGGTGTGGTGTTTTGAAATCAATGCCTTGCGGTGCCACCATCGTTAATTTAGCATGTCCGGAGTGGTGGATCACACAGCACGGAAACAGGCCTTTGGCTGGCCATACCTGTTCTGACCATCCACTCACTGTCTACACTGGTCCCATTTATCAGCACTTGGTTCATAGCCGACTGTATCTCCGCAGTTTCAATGCTCATCCACTTCGTAAATGTTGTGAAGGGACCTGTCTCCACCACCACCTCGGGCAGTGAGTTCCAGATTTCAGCTACCCTCTGAGTGAGAAATCTCTTCCTCAGATCCCTCTAAACCTCTGCATCCTCTGCTTAAATCTATGCCCTCTGATTGGTGACACTGTCCCAGGATCGGGGCCGATATGGGCATCAGTGAGGCCTTTGATAAGGTTCACATGGTAAGTTGCTGTGGAAAGTCAGATCACACGGGATCCAGGGAGAGCTGGCTCACAGGATGCACAGTTGTCTTGATGGTAGGAAGCAGAGAGTGATGGTGGGAGGCTGTTTATTGGACTCGAGGCCCTGGCCTAGTGAGGTTCCCCAGGGTTACACCACATTGCTCTCAATATTCATTGATATTTAATTATATTTGCATTTGCACAGTTTGTTGAACTCTATGCTCCACTTGATCTTTCATTGATTCTGTTATTATTCTAAAGATTTGCTAAGTGTTCCTGTAGGAAAAACAATCTCAGGGTTGTATGTGGTGTCATATATGTACTCTGATAACAACATTTACTTTGAACGTCAACCATTATTGTCATCTAGATCAATAATTTGGTTGAGAATGTACAGGATATGGAGAGTAGGTTTGCAGCAAGTTCAATTACATTTTTCTGAAAGATATTAAGTATAAACTCTTCACTCTGTTTCCCTCTCTGCACTCGAACACCCCCTCCCTTTACCGTCTTCCCTCTCTGCCCCGTCCTCCCTCTCACCCTGACATTGGACATACGTTCACGGTGAAAGTCAATTATTTTTGAGGAATCTGAAGGGGAATTCTTCACTCGGAGGTTGGTGAGAGTGTGGAATGAGCTGCCAGTGGAAGTGGAGGATGTGGGTTTGATTTAGACACTAAAGAGGAATTTGGGTGAGGACGTGGATGGGAGGTGTATGGAGGCTCTGGTGCAGGTAGCTGGAACCAGGCAGTAACAACAAAAACAGGTCAGCAAGGACTAGAAGGGCCTGTTTCGGTACGGCTGCTCTCTGTAACTCGAATAATATTCTCATTTGTAATTTCCACAGTCAGTACTTTGCTACTTATGAGTGAACCCAGAAATTTACTCAAACAAGAACTGAAAGACTCTTGGCTGGCTACAAAAAGTGTTTACAAGCTGTGATACTTGCTAAAGGGGGTGCTACACAGTAATGACCATGCAGGGCGCCCAAACTTTTGCTTCGGGCCCTTTTCCGTTTTTGTTATTTTGAAATTGTAAAAGATGGAAATAAAAATGTAATCTTGCTTAAAATATATAAAAAAATGTGTCATCTTTAACTTTATGCCTTTTGTAATCAGGTCATTGTTTACTCGCTTAGCTATTCACAGTAACAGAAATTTTGAACAGGGGTGCCCAAACTTTTGCAAGCCACTGTATATATCCTGTGCCTTCCAAAAATTCCAGACATTGCTGCTCTGTTTTCGTCCCGGCCCATGTTTTTTTAGATCAATTTTGACCAATTTTTCTCTCGTGCCTCTCTAATTCTCTTTATTCCACCTGACTTTAGCTTCTCCTTCTCTAATGTCAGGGTGAATTTGATCACATTAAGATCACTTACCCCTAAAGGTTCTTTGGACTTAAGTGACCTAATTAATTCTGGTTTATTACAACACCCAATCCAGAATAGCTGACCCCCAAATGGGCTCAATCACGAGCTGCTCTAAAAAAGCATTTTGTAGGCATTCAAGGAATTCCTCCTCTTGAGACCAACACCATCCCAATTTTCCTAATCACCTGCATGACAATCCCCATGACTACTGTAACATTGCCCTCTTGGCACGGATTTTCTATCTCCCATTGTAATTTGAGGACCACATACTTACTACTGTTTGGGGGTCTCTGTACAATTCTCATCAGGGATTCTTTTTTACAATTGATGTTCCTTAATTCTACCCACAGATTTTACACCTTCCAACCCTATGCCACTTCTTTCTAATGATTTTATTTAATACTTTACCAACAGAGCCACACAACCCCACTACCAGCTTGTTCTTGGCTTCTTCTTTCAAGAAACATATAAGTACCTGGGAACCAAAAGGACCTGCAGATGCTAGAAATCTAGAGAACTACACACAAACTGCTGGAGGAGCTCAGCATGTCAGGCAGCATCTATGGAGGGGAATCAACATTTTGGGCCAAGACCCTTCACCGGGACTCTTGATCCCCACGTATCTGGAATATCAACAAGTGAAGAAAATAGAAAGTAGTGCAAAATAGGGAAAACCTTTGACAAAATTCAGTTCAAGGCTTTAAAAAAAACTACCAAATAGAGCTCAGTAATTAACAAATACAACACAGGCAACAAACACTTTCATCAATACTGACATCGACTTCTTTTAAAATAAAAATATCTTGGTCCCATTTCAATCAGTAAAATTTAGAAAAATAAACAAGAACTTAAGAAAGCTTTAGAAAAGACTATTTACACTCAAACCCACTGAGATTAACACTACCTTGGACAGATGGAGGAAGAGAGATAACACACATGAAATAAAAAATATCACCGAATAGTCAGATAAAACTTCTAGGTATATATATTTTCATCAAAAATGAACTGGATTTAGTACTCAATGTGTGTATATGCAATTGTGATAAGAAATACAGACCGGAAATCTTAAATGAGAGGCCAATTCAGAAAAATTAATCATCACTATGGAAGGAAACATTAATCAGTTGAACGAGTACGACCCTCCATGGGAGACATCCCAACGATCTGAGCAGATGAGATGGTGACAAGATTATATGTTAATCAATACATTATTTCAGATAGGACAATCCATAATAACCATCTGGATACAATATTACAAGATAAACAAGCAGGAACAACTCCCTTAATAGATAAAGCATTTCCCAACACACACATGTTCCTCGACCAGTGGAGCACTTCACCACAGGTATTGTTCGTGTCATCAGTCAAACAAAAGATTTTCTCTGTCAATCAGCTTCAAAATGTTTCTACTCTGACATTGCCACACCCCACTTCTGATTTCCTTCTCCTCGACTTCTTCACTCTGCAGAAAACTCAAAGGAAACCTCTTCACCACAGAGTGGTGTCTGTTTGGAATCCGTCACCACTGGATGATGGATCCAGTGGTGGATCTCACCACCCAGGGAGAGCAAGAGATGAACAACAGGGGAGGATTTAAAAGGACTGTCGTGGAACTGAATCACTGGCAGGGTCCAGCTGGCTTGAGTTGACTCACTACTGTACACTAGGTGTGTTATAAATTCAGTAAGTACCAGAGACAGAGTTGAAAATAGAACTGATTTATTTGTCTTAGACCAAGAATATTAAACTCCAGTCCCATTAAAGGTGAATGTGCAGCAGATGAAACTCCTCCCATGCCCAGTGACCAGGGTGCAGAACTGGGTGTGGTGAGCAGCAGCAATAATTGCAGAGTTCAGCACCGACAGTCACTCTCGAAATTGCATTCAGCAACGGTGATGAACAAATATCCAGCATGCAGCTTATTGAAACTTTCTCCCCAGTGTGAACCCGGTAGTGTGTCACAAGTCCTAAATGGTGTAAGGTTTCACTGCTGATGTAACGACCTCTCAGTAATGTTTCCCAGCTGAGGTAATGGTTCCTCAGTAGCAGCAATGTTTAGGCTATGACTAGAGATAACAGGGTTTTGGAGTGTGGGGCTGTCCAATGACAGAAATGTCCTTTCTTGTGAGTCTGGAAGAGTGATTTTCATGGTCTTTTGCCAGGGAGAGATGAGAAAATGCAAATGGAGAGAGTGGGCCCTTTTTCTTTTTTTTATTTGTTTTCTTTACTAACCCTCTGGTCAAAGTAAGAATTACAAAGCTCAACTGTTTAATCACATATTGTTTACTGTTATTTCAGGGTACTGATTTGTAGCAGAGGACACATCACACAACATCCATCCAAACGAGATTTCTTAAGTTTAGCCAGGCTGGGGTCTATCACCCCTTATTTTAAGCTGCTAGCTGAAGTGAGAGTTATGCAAGTTTAATTCACTGAGTGAATCGCTTCCCACATTCACAGCAGGTGAACAGAATCTCCCCAGTGTCAACAGTGATACACATTTGGTGGATTTGGCTGAGAGAATTTTTTCCCAAAGTCTGAGCATGAAATCGGCCTCTACCCAGTGTGAACTCGCTGGTGTCTCTGTAGTTGAGATGTCCAAGTGAATCCCTTCCCACAGTCTGAGCAGGTGAACGGCCTCTCCCCAGTGTGAACTCTCTGATGTACCTTCAGTTGAGATGATGAAGTGAATCCCTTCCCACAGTCTGAGCAGGTGAATGGCCTCTCCCTAGTGTGAACTCTCTGATGTACCTTCAGATGAGATGACATAGTGAATCCCTTCCCACAGTCTGTGCAGGAGAACGGCCTCTCCCCAGTGTGAAATCGCTGATGTATCTTCAGTTGAGATGACGAAATGAAACCCTTCCCACAGACTGAGCAGGTGAACGGCCCTTTCCCTGTATGGGCTGACTGGTGTGACAGCAGGTGAGATAACCGATTGAATCCCTTCCCACAGTCTGAGCAGGTGAACCGCCACTTCCCAGTGTGAACTGACTGGTGTCTCTGCAGGAAAGATGATTCAGTGAATCCCTTTCCACAGACTGAGCAAGTGAATGGCCACTCCCCAGTATGAACTAACTGGTGTCTCAGTAGGTGAGGTGACAAAGTGAATCCCTTCCCACAGACTGTGCAGGTGAACGGCCTCTCCCCAGTATGAACTCGCTGATGTACCTTCAGTTGAGATGAGCAAGTGAATCCCTTCCCACAGTCTGAGCAAGTGAACGGCCGCTCCCCAGTGTGAACTCGCTGATGTAACTTCAGTAGACATGACTGAGTAAATCCCTTCCCACAGTCTGAGCAGGTGAATGGCCTCTCTCCAGTGTGAACTCGCTGATGTACCTTCAGTTTATATGACCGAGTGAACCCCCTCCCACAGTCCGAGCAGGTGAACAGCCGCTCCCCACTATGAACTCGCTGATGTACCTTCAGTTTATATGACCGAGTGAACCCCCTCCCACAGTCCGAGCAGGTGAACAGCCGCTCCCCACTATGAACTCGCTGGTGAGCCATTAGGGTGGATGATTGAGTAAATCCTTTCCCACACTCTGAGCAGGTGAACGGCCTTTCCCCAGTGTGAACTGACTGGTGTACCAGTAGGTAGGATGACTGAGTGAATCCCTTCCCACAATCTGAGCAGGTGAACGGCCTCTCTCCAGTGTGAACTCTCTGATGTATCTTCAGTTTAGATGACGAAATGAATCCCTTCCCACAGTCTGAGCAGATGAATGGCCTCTCCCCAGTGTGAACTCACTGGTGAGCCATTAGGTCAGATGACCGAGTGAATCCCTTCCCACAGTCTGAGCAGGTGAACGGCCTCTCCCTAGTGTGAACTCGCTGGTGAGCCATTAGGTCAGATGACCGAGTGAATCCTTTCCCACAAGTTGAGCAGATGACCAGCCTCTGCCCAGTGTGAACTTGCTGAGGTACCTTCAGTTGAAATGACTGAGTGAATCCATTCCCACTGTCTGAGCAGGTGAACTCCCATGTAAAATGAGGGGCATGCCAGTCAGTTAGATGATAGAGTGAATCCCTCCCCACTGTCTCAGCAGGAAGGATGATCGTGTGAATCCCTTGCTGCACTTCTTAAATATCTGGACAAAGACAGCAAAACTGGCGTGTTGTATTTGAGATTCTTGTAGACAAATTCCTTGTCATTTTTAACCTGTAAAAAAGATTTACAAAATCCATCAATGGGTGTAGGACAACATTTCAGATGAGATCACTTGAGTTGTCAAGGTGTGACCTGACATCACACTGTTACAGTGAAGTTCATCCCAAGTTGGAGAGAGAAATCATCTTCTAACTGGGCACAATGCTGGTATCTGGAATGACCATCAAACTCTCTGATGCTCCTCCTGTCTCTATAAGAATGGGGCATTTCTGCCATCTCCAATCTGTGACTTGGCTCAGTTTGACTCTCTCCATTGGTATTATTCCCTGTTACCACTGAGCTGCATGGGCTGCTGGCCCCACAGTAACTGAACGCTCTGACGCAAATAGCCTTTGTTAACATGCAGATGGGAATCTCACACAAATATCTGGAAGTGCATTTCACGCACCCACCACTGTCTGTGTAAAAAACTTACCCCAAAATCCCCTCAGTATCTATTTCCAAGCAGCTTGGATGCCCCCTCATGTTCGCCATTTCTTCCCTGGGAAATTTCAACAACAGAACCATGGAACATTACAGCACAGAAACAGGCCTTTTGGCCCTTCATGGCTGTGCAGAACCATTTTTCTGCCTAGTCCCACTGACCTGCACCTGGGCCATATCCCTCCAAGCCCCTCTCATCCATATATCTGTCCAAGATTTTCTTAAATGTCAAAAGTGAGTCCGCATTCACCACTTCATCTGGCAGCTGATTCCACACTCCCACCACTCTCTGAGTGAAGAAGCACCCCCTAATATTCCCTTTAAACTTTTCTCTCTTCACCCTTAACCCATGACCTCTGTTTTTTTTCTCCCCTGGCCTCAGTGGAAAAAGCCTGCTTGCGTTCACTCTATCTATACCCATCATAATTTTATACACCTCTATCAAATCACCCCTCATTCTCCTACATTCCAAGGAATAAAGTCCTAACCCATTCAACCTTTCTCTGTAACTCAGTTTCTCAAGTCCCAGCAACATCCTTGTAAACCTTCTCTGCACTCTTTCAAACTTATTAATATCCTTCCTGTAATTAGGTGACCAAAACTGCACAGAATACTTCAAATTCAGTCTTACCAATGTCTAATACAACTTCACCATTACATTCCAACTCTTATACTCTATACTTTGATTTATAAAGGCCAATGTAACAAACATCTGGCTATCCACACGATCAACATCCCTCATCATTTCATAAACCTAAAAAAGGCTCTAAACATAAACAAGGAAATTAAACATTGCTTTGAGGATTTGTTAGAAGTCTACAAAATTCTGAGGGTATAGATAGGGTAAATGCAAGCAGCTTTTTCCACTGAGGTTGGGTGGGACGACAACCAGAGGTCATGGGTAAGTGGGGAAGGTGAATATTTCATGGGAACAGTTGGAAAAGCTCTTTACTGAAATGGTCGTCAGAGTGTGGAATGAGATGTCAGCACAAGTGGTGAATATGAACTCGATTTCTCAATTAAGGGAAGTTTGATAGGTACCTGGATGGTATGGGTATGGAGGGCGATGGTTCCAGTGCAGGTAGTTGCATTAGACAGCTTAAATTTTTTTTTGCCATTGACTAGATGGGCCAAATAGCTCATTTCTCTACTGAACTTCTCCATGTTTCTGTAACAGAGAAGCTGGCCAAACGTGTTTGGAAGGGAAAAGGTAGGAGTGACAACGTAACAGTAATGGCTGGAGTTTCTGGGAGTAATTCGGGAGCTGAGTGACAGATACATCACAAAGAAGTGGAAGCATTGGAAAGGCAGGAGGACACAACCGTGGCTGAAATGAGAAGCCAAAGCCAACATAAAAGACAAAGAGAGGACAGACGAAAGAACAAAAAACTATTGGGAAGCTTTTAGGAACCAACAGAAGATGACTAAACAAAAAGTCAGATAAGCTCAGGGCTTGGACTGATGATTAATGAGTCAGTCATTAATGAGTCTTGGTAGCACCCAGGAGTCTGAGACATTTAGAGGAACAAAATATCCGAGCTCTCAATATCTCTTGAAACCCAAGTTTCCCTGTACCAGTTACCTTACAACTTTTATTTTGGCAGGCACATACAAACTCTACACCCTCACTTCTGAAGAACTCACACTTACAAGTACTCCTTTGCTAGAAAAACTGCCAGTCCCAATCCACACTTGTTAGATCTTTCTGATACCATCAAAATTGACCTTTCTCCAATTTAGAATCTCAACCCATGGTCCAGCCCTCTCTTTTTCCATATCTACTTGGAACCTTATTTCATTACAATCGCTAGATACAAAGTGTTCCCATACACTAATTTCTGTCACTAATGCTGGATCATTTCCTAACAGCTTATTGCACACCTCTATGTCGGGAATACTACGTCCTGATTAAGGGCACATTTGACAAACTCTACCCCATTTAGTCCTTTTACAGTATGGGAGTTCCATTCAATATATAAAAAGTTAAAATCGCTTACTATATCAACCTTTGTTTCTTAGCATAGTCTGCAATCTCTACAAAGTTTGTTTCTCTAAATCTCTCAGAGTGTTGGGAGCAACAAAGTCCCAATAATGGCTACAATATCATAATTCCCTGTCCTGAGCTCATCTGGCTTTCCTACGATGCTTCTTGCATTGTGATATACACAGCTCAGCACATTCATCGCACCAGGCTCAACCATTTGATTGCTGACTCTGTCCGAGGTGTGAACAACATCTGTCTGGGTGTCAAGAAAGCAACCTCTTCCTCAATGTCACAAAGACAAGGGAACTGGTTGTGGACTACAGAAGGAATGGAGACAGGCTAACCCCTATTGACATCAATGGATCTGGGGTTGAGAGAGTGAACAGCTTCAAGTTCCTCGGCATAAACATCACCGAGGATCTCATGTGGTCTGTACATACCGGCTGTGTGGTACGTGGCTGTGCGCCTCTGTCACCTCAGACGGTTGAAGAAGTTTGGGATGGGGCCCCAAATCCTAAGAACTTTCTACAGGGGCACAATTGAGAGCATTCTGACTGGCTGCATCACTGCCTGATATGGGAACTGTACTTCCCTCAATCGTAGGACTCTGCAGAGAGTGGTGCGGACAGCCCGGCGTATCTGTAGTTGTGAACTTCTCATTGTTCAGGACATTTACAGAGACAGGTGCGTAAAAAGTCCCAAAGGATCACTGTGGACCCAAGTCACCCCAACCACAAACTGTTCCAGCTGCTACCATCCAGGAAATGGTACCACAGCATAAAAGCTGGACCAACGGGCTCCTGGACGGCTTCTTCCACCAGGGCAACAGACTGATTAATTTATGCTGATACAATTGTGTTTCTGTTATAACCACTGTCCTATGTACAAACCATTTATTATAAATTACACATTGCACATTTCGATGAAGAAGTAATATGAAGATTTCTGCTCCTCATGTATATGAATGATATAAGTCAATTCATTTCACCCACTTCACTATCTGTTCTGGCATTCTGACTCCAATTCCCCCCTGCAATTTTAGTTTCACGACACACCCTCTCCACCACACACTAGCAACAGCAAGCCTTACCACCAGGATATTAGATCTCTGCTAGTTTTAATCCCCAAACTAACAAATCCCCTATCAACCATTTGACATTCCTCTGCCAGGTAATCCCCCCAACAGTTTCTAAAGTGGTCTACCTGTTGTCGTACGAGATGGCCACAAGAGTACTCTGCGATGAATATTTAACCTCATTCTCCTTCCTGACTCTCACCTAGTTTAATGTGTCCTGCACCTTGGGTGTAACTCACCTCTCTTGATGTCATATCTATCACCCCCTCTGACTCCCAGATGATCCAGAATTCATCCATTTCCAGCTCCTTAAAGTGCAGGGTTACAGGCTGCAGCTGGATGCATATCTTGTAGGTGAGGGTAGCAGGGACACTGGAGGTCTCCCCTCCTTCCCACCAATGTCCCGCCTAATTTGTAATGACCGGTGTGCTGAAACACCTTGTGCTGTGCAATTTTTACCCACTGACAACAACATGCGCACACTGAATTTTAAATAGGGAGGTATTTCTTTTAACAGCTGGCAAATCACTGTCGATAAGAACTTTGATCTCCCCTGGGTTTGATCGAGTTCATCTGCACTCTCACACAAACTATGTAACAGGCCTGTTGCGAGTTATTAAGGATTTTCTCACTAGAGCTTTTGCACACCGTCCATATGTGATTTGCTTGCTAATGGTGCTTTAAAAAGTCAGATTTCCAAATATCACTCCACTTCTTCCCACTTGCAAATTCTCCAGCAACTTTTGCATCGCCACAATACACACATCAGTTTCCGTATTGTACATAAATATTCCCCCTGAACCCTCCCCTGGGTGACTGACGGTGATGAACTCAGTGATGACAACGCCAATGAATATGAAGGGAAGGGCAGTGGTCTGGCTCATTGGAGTCTGGCACATTTGTGATGTGAAAGCTATTTGCTGCCCAGGACAAAGGTGTTTGATGTCATTATGTACCCAGAGAGAATCGGTCAAAACATGTTCTCACCGGTAGAAAAGTGCAGAACGAGAGGAGGTAGCTCAAGCAACACACACAAAATGCTGGAGGAACTCAGCAGGCCAGGCAGCATCTATGTAAACGAGTACTAATGTTGAGTTCCTCCGGAATTGTTCCCTTTCTCCCAGTTCCTAATCCTTGCATTTAGATAGCTGGAGCTCAGCTCTGTCTGAGAGATCCATCGGTTCCCATTCCCTCATCAGACGTAAGCTCCCCGGGGCCCGTGTACGGATCGTGGGGCTGAGAGAGAGGGAAGAGGGCAGGACTGTCCCGGGATTGGGGGCTACGATGTCCGGAGTTCACAGCAAATGTCCCTCAGTGGGTGTTTAAGATAGCAGCACGGGAAATCATTCTTACCTTTGCCGATCCTCCTGAGGCCCTTTGTGTACTATTCGGTGACGTCATCGACCTTGGTGCCTGCGTATTTGATCGTTGCTTCGGAGGGAGCGAAATTTTAAACGAATGTGTTTATGGGTATTCGCGGTGCCATTAAAAGTTCCTGCAAGCACAGGTTTCATGTCCACACCTTAGAGTTTTTTCTGTGTAGAAAACTTAGCAGTTGTTTTAACGTAGAAAGCGGCTCCCAAAAACAATATACTCAATATCAACAGGCATTCCATTTATCCAATGCCTCTCGTACAAACCTCTTACAAACGCAGGAATAAAACACAAGAGATTCTGCAGTTTCTGGAAGTCCAGACACACAAACAAAATGCTGGAGGAACTGTGCAGTTCAGGTAGCAACTAAGCAGAGGAGTACACAGTACAGGCATGCTGAATGGGGCTCAGCCTAAACGTTGTCTATTTATTCCTCTCCACATTTGCTGCCCGATCTGTTGATTTCTTCCAGTATTTTGCAAAAATTAACGACCCATATTTTCAATCAAGAAGTTTCCAAATGTGTCTGA
The DNA here is from genome assembly GCF_048418815.1 of Hemitrygon akajei. NCBI lineage: Eukaryota > Metazoa > Chordata > Chondrichthyes > Myliobatiformes > Dasyatidae > Hemitrygon > Hemitrygon akajei. The sequence continues at coordinate 2,724,123 of NW_027331933.1, read as the reverse complement.
TCTTTCATTCGTAGCCACATCCTGCAGGTTCGATTCCTCTTCTTCCTCCTCCTTGTAAACTCTAGGCCCCATCTCTTTCTGCAGCCCCAAAACCCTGACTGGCAACTTGGTTTCTGACTCTGCTCCATCGAAGATTGACTCGCTAGTCTGCTGTCTGACTTTAGAGGTGCATTGTAACAACCCAGCAGTTTGAAGCACAGTCCTTTGAAATGAGTGAAAATTACCCAAATCATTGAAAAGAGCGGAGAAGAAGGAGTTTAACCATCCTCGTCCAGAACCCTGAAGAACGTCAAAACCACAGTGACCTCGACGTCTTATTCAGCCCGGAGAAAATTATGCAGGAAATTCATGCAGGTGTATAAGATGATGAGACGCATTGGTCGTGTGGATAGTCAGAGGCTTTTTCCCAGGGCTGAAACGGCTAACACGAGGGGGAATAGGTTTAAGCTGCTTGGAAGTAGGTACAGAGGAGATGTCAGTGCCAAGTTTTTTTAAACAAAGAGTGGTGTGTATATGGAATGCTCTGCCAGCGACGGTGGTAGAGGCGGATAAAATAGGGTCTTGTAAGAGACTCTTAGATAGGTACACGGAGCTTATGAAAATAGAGGGTGATGCGGTAGGGTAATTCTAGGCAGTTTAGAGGCAAAGTTACATGGTCGGCACAACATTGTGGGCCAAAGGGTCTGTAATGTGTTGAAGATTTCTGTGATTCTATGGAATTCAAAGGAAATCTCCTATCCCACGGAGTGGTGACTAGTTGCAACCTGGCATCTCAGGGGGAGTGAGAGGGGAACGGCAGGGATAGATTTTCATATACTGATACGGAACAGAAACATGGCCAGGGACCAGCTGGGCCGAGTGGCCTCTCTAGTGTACATTGTGAGTGTGGTAGAGACAGTAAGTACCTGACACATGGGATTTCATACAAACTGATTTACCCTTCACAGACCCACAATATTAAACACCAGTCTAGTTTAAGGCTAACATCAGCAGAACAGACTCCTCCAAGGCTCAGTGACCAGGGTTCAGTCCTGGTTGCGATGAGCAGCCGCAAGAACTGCAGAATCTGACAGTAACAGTCCCTCATGAACCTGCAGCTGCCTTCAGTCACCGTGATGGTGAAACATTTAACACGGAGCTGATTTGAACTTCCTCCCTGATGTGAAGTTGCTGGTGTTGCAGCAGCTGGGATGATTGAGTAAAACTCTTTGCTCACTCCGGACAGAAATGTGGCCTCTATTTATTGTGAACTCACCGGAGCATCGCAAGGTGGGTTAACTGAATGAGTCTCTTCACACACACGGAGCAGGTGAACGGCGGCTTCCCAGTGCGAAGCTGTTGGTGTATCTGCAATAGCAGACGGAATCCCTTCCGAAATGAGAGCCAGTGAATAACATCTCACTGCTATCAACGGCATGGCGATGTATCCAATCAGATCACGGACATGGACATGTGTTCGGGCTCTCCTTGTAGCAAGTGGGGCGCTGTCTTCTCCAGCATCTCCGTCTCCACATTCAAGGATCGGCGGCATTCAAGCGCTGGTGAACTGACAGATACAGCGGAACTAACGAGCAATCACAAAGCAACTAACGTGTTTGTGATTCCCATACCCAAATCCTTCGACTTTTCTAAACTGTTAAAAGTTTACAAACCACGTCAGTGGGTGAAGGACAACATTTCAGTTCAGATAATTTTAGTTTCTATGGTGTCTTCTGAGAAAAACACTGTCGCAACTCAAAATAATTTGACTTCATCTTCTAACTGGCCACAGTTCCGGAATCAGGCTGATGCACCATCAATAACTCACTCTGAGACGTAAGAAGCGAGATATCGGCTTTTATTGACTGTAAGAATTAACAACACTACATCCTGGAGAATGAGGCCGGGCACAGGCCTCAATCGCCTTTATACAGGGGTCTGTGGGAGGAGCCACAGGAGCAGTCAGCAGGGGTCTGTGGGAGGAGCCACAGGAGCAGTCCAGACAGGTTTATGTAGTTCACCACACAGGCACAATATCAAACTCTCTGCTTCCCTCTCTGTATCAAAATGGATCATTCCTCCCCTTCATCAGTCTGTGACTTGGCTCAGTTTGTCTGTCTCCTTCGGATTCTGAGCATGCGCCACACACCCGCTGAGATCACATTTTATTTACACGGCTGTGACTGGAGACTTTCTGATTATTATGTCCCTCCTGGCATTTGACGGTGGTAAACTCAGAGTCAGCAATGGTATTGAACCTCAGGAGTAGGTGATTAGGCTTTTTCGTTGGAGATCTGTCAGAAACGAGCCACGCTCCCGAATAATGGCTTCAAGACAAATTCAAGGAAACAAAGTTTATTAACAGTTCTGCAGAGCTGGGCCCCCTCAGAGAAGGGAACCCTGAACCTTACAGGGCAGCAGGTTTTATCCTTCTTCCTTACCCCTCCCCTCCCTGACTCGGGAGGTACACAGTGTTTTCCCATTCCATATTTGGAGTTGTTTTTTTACACATTTCTGTAAAACAATAGTCCATATCTCAGGACTTCAATGATTCCACAAACAGTTAATCTTGTCAGGGCTTCTGCATTCATAATTAAATCACATTTGTTTTCTGACTTTAACCCAGACATAATTAAATCACATTTGTCCTCTGACTTTAACCCAGACATAATTAAATCACATTTGTCCTCTGACTTTAACTCAGACATAATTAAATCACATTTGTTTTCTGACCTTAACCCAGACATAATTAAATCAGAAACGCACATCTTAATTTTGAATCTCACAAGATCGATAAACTGCCGGTAGTTTGTGTCTGGATGAGTGGGTCGTTTTCAGACTGGAAGGAGGTAGCGTTTGGAGTACCCCAGAGATCAGTCCCTGACCACAGTTGTTCACAGTTTAATGTCCTGGCGGAGGCAGCGAGATGTGAGATGTCCCAGTCTGCTGGTGACGCTGAAAGAGTGGAGTTGGGGGAGGGGAGGCTATTCACATGCAATTTCGTAGCTTTGCAATCAGTACATAGAGCACTGTGGGGCTGCAGCGGCGGGTTCCAATCTGCTAATTAGATTTGCTGACGGCACTACATTGATCGGCCGAATCCCAAACAATAATGAGGCAGCGTATAGAGAAGAAGTCATCACCCCGACGCAGTGGTGTCAAGAAAACTCTCCCTCATTGTAACGAAAACAAAGGAGTTGGTTGTGGATTACAGGAGGAATGGAGACAGGGAGCACATTCAACATTTCCAAGTCTGTTATTGACACAAAATGCACATTTTAATAGTGATCATGACACAATGTATTTTATATATTGTTAATGACATAAAACATATTTATAGATTGTTACTGACAGAGAATCGTATAACTTGTGTTCCGTGTGTTATCTGAATGTACTTGCCTGTGATGCTGCCACAAGTCAGTGTTTCTCTGTACCTGTACCTTCCCGTACTTGTGCACTTGGCAATAAATTCAACAGGACCTGAGAAATCTCAGTGAGATTTGATTAGTGATGATCATCTTGGCAGCTCGGTAGGTCGAATGTATGAGACAGTACACTGTTAAATGCAAAACCCTGAACAGTGTCGATGATCAGAGGGATCTTAGACTCCAAGTTCATCGTTCCCTGAAAGAGACTGCACAGATTGATCGGGTGGTTAAGAAGGCAAATGGCATGGTTGTCTTTATTGGTTGAAGCATTGAGCTCAAAAGTCGGGAAGTTGTGTTGCGGCTGTTACGAGCCTGCGGTCGAACTGTGACTGTTTCTTTAAGAGCGCCGGCGTGAGGAGGCGGGACTATGACGTCAGTCACAGGCTGACAGCGCTGACTGTGGATTAACCATGAGAGAGAGAGAGAGCGATCTGCAGACAGGCAGTCGGGGGGGGGAGGGGGGGAGGGAGGGAGGGAGGGAGAGAGAGAGAGAGAGAGAGAGAGAGAGAGAGAGAGAGAGAGAGAGAGAGAGAGAGAGAGAGAGAGAGAGAGAGAGAGAGAGAGAGAGAGAGAGAGAGAGAGAGAGAGAGAGAGAGAGAGAGGAGAGAGAGAGAGAGAGAGAGAGAGAGACTGGAAAAGCTGATAGCTTCAGTTAGTCGCAGCTGAGGCTTGGAACTCTCCTATGCCCACAAGAGTGGGTTGATCATCGGTACACAGAACCACAACGAACGTGTGTGGCTGTCACTTCGTATAATCCATAGGAGTGGGTTTTGGAATATCTTGTATTAACCCTTGCCTGGGTATGTTGTGTGGTAACCCCTGGAAGACGGTATTCCTCTGACAGGTCACTTTTGCTGATAATTCGTATGTGGACGGATTCAACGGATAAGAACTTCGTCGATGGTTATTGTGAAGTAACGGCCATTTCTCTACGTTTCACCCTGGATTACAAATAACTCTCTCCCGTCATTTATTCTGTGTATTACTGAACTTTCCTAATTTACCATCTCAAGACTCTAAGCTTTCTTTCCTCAGGCTCGATAGTCTGGGAGTTATATTTACACATATATACACTTCACACTGTTAACTTTCCTTTATTTCGTTAAGTTACTATAATATAAGTAGACACTAATAAAGAGAGTGGTTTTAACATCAAAACCAGACTCCAGTGTGAACGCTATTACTGCTGGTTCGTTTCGAAAACGTTTCAGTTCGTAACACAGTTTTATAAAACTAGTTAGACCACATCTGGAGTGTTTCATACAGTTCTGGTCGCCCCCATTCTCGGAAGGATGTCGGGGCTTTGGAGAGGGCGCAGAAGAGGTTTACCAGGACACTGCCTGGATTAGAGGGCATGAGCTATAACGAGAGGCTGGACAAACTTGTGTTGTTTTCTCCAGAGCGGCGCAGGCTGGGGTGAGACTGGATGGACGTTTATAAGATTACGAGAGGATTAGATAGAGTGGACAGACGATATATTTTTCCTCGGGGTTGAAATGTCTAATACATTTAAGGTGAGAGGAGATGTGAGCGGCAAGTTTGCTTCCGTCCAGAGACTAATGAGTAGCTGGAGTCTCTGCCTGGGGGGGGGGGGGGGGGAGAGAACCCAATCATGTCACGTGATCCAGTTTGCCCCTCCCATTTAATCGCAGATGGGCAGCACCTGCGCGTCTGTTTCCGAGGCTTCGCCTCCGGAATCTCCGCGCATGTTCACAGTCTCCGGGTGGACGGTGTTATCCTCTCCGCTCAGAGCTGAAGTCGGTCGGCTGTGTGTTCGGGAAAGACTTTCGTCTTTTCCGTCGGGATCACTGTCTGCGAGCCGAAGGTATCACTTTCCCTCGGTGAGTATTGAGACCGATCCCGAGCGGGGAGATCCGATGTTGGCCGTGAGCCCCGAACTGAGGGCCAGTTACTCATTTATTTTCCAGTTATCTGGGCTCGTCAGAAATGTGTCCCCTTCACTTAATCTGCATTGAACGATCCAAACCAGGAGCCCAGGCTGTCTGTTTCCACAGAATTGAAATGAAAGTCCCGCCGACAGGTCACGTGAGGCTGTGAGCCACAGATTCACCCCGCCCTCCGCTTTGTGACGCCAGATCACGTGGTGTGATGTTGGCCGCTGAGTTCCGTTAACTTCCCCGAACTCGCCTCGCTACCAGAGGCTCCTCACATTTGTCCTGGAGCTTTATGGCTGTGGTGTCTTCTCCCGGACTGGGGTGGGTGAGAAAGGAAAACGTCCCAGGTTGTGGGGATCTTTGATTTTACTTCCTGCTTTACCGAGGGACTGGGATGTGCTGATCTGGATCCAAAGGTCTGTGCAGTTCCTCGCAGTCACGGGCGGAGCAGTTACCATGCAAAGTGGGAGACTTCCTATGGTGTGTTGATAAAAATTTGGTGACGGTCAAAGTATATATGGCAAAGTTCTTGTTGTTTCTTCTAATTTTGTCATTTTTGAATCTTTTATACAGTAGTATGTATCATTAATTCAGTAGCTGTGGTGTGTTCTGACGTCTCCGGACCGGCTTTTCCGTGTTTACAACAGTAGGAATAGACCCGTGAGTCTGGTGTTCAAACTGTGTTTGGAAATTCCCCCACCCCTCACTGTCACTCGGTGGAAATCAGGCAGAATCTCAAGTTGCTGGAGATCTGCACTAAAAACTAAATGTTTGAAGTCAACCTGAATTGTAAAGTTTGTTCCCCTCCCCGCAGCTGTTCCTTACCTGCTGAGTGTTTCTGGTAATTCCACTTTCTTTTTATTACATTTAACCTGGAAATGGAAATGACTCGATCTGTGATAGTAGAACAGTAAAGAAAGCACAACTTTTCCCTGTCAATTATCCTGGTACCAGTTTGTCTGTTATTGCTGGAAATGTGTTCAGTGCAGTTGTTGCTAACGAGGTTCACATGAATAATCTCATGATCAGCGTTATGTATGAGGAGCATTTGATGGTTCTGGACCTGTGCTGGATGGATTTCAGAGGGATGGCGAGGTTTGTGGAGGCGATGTATGGTTAAGTAAACCTACCGAATAGTGAAAAGCCTGGATACACTGGACATGCAGAGGATGTTTCCATTAGACAGAGAGTCTATGATCTGACAGCACAATCTCAGAATGAAGATGCTTCCCGTTAAAATTCAGTTGAGATTTTTTTTTGCCAAAAGGTGTCTGAAGTGTGGAATTTGTTGCCACAGAGTGTGGTTGAGGCTGCCAGTTGGGTACATTTATGACAGAGATTAATATATTCAAGATTGCTCAGTAGCTTCAGGGTTACAGGAGGAAGGCAAGAATATGGTGTTGGAATAAAAATCAGCCATGTTTGAATGGTGGAGCAGATCAGATGGATCAAATCACCTAATTCTGTTCCTTATGTCTTACCATGACTGAATGATGGCTCCTTCTTATCCCATATTCTTTTGTGTCATGTGAGGGACAATAAAAGATTGTTCACTGAGATCCTTATATCTGCCTTCAACGTTTAAATTTCAGTGAGTTTTGTTCTTAGTGACATTAAGCAGAAATGTTTGGTTCTGCTTTTTATTGTTAATGTGCTTCATTATCTTTCATGTTAAAGTTAGACCTGTGGTGAGAGATTTATTGGAAGAAAAACCAGAACTGGAAGCAGAGCGTGACTGAAGACGAGGGAACAGCAACAAGTGAACCAGCCCGAGGATTGAAAGCATCAACTGGAGCGAACCCTTCTGACTCGGAGATTCCAGTGATTCAGTCAGGAGAAAGTTTGGTGAGTCTCATTTACTCAAACACTGGTCCTTTAGACATTACATACCTGTACAAGGGAAGGTAGGAAACAGCTGGAGTGAGACTGAATGTGCCCTGAAGAACCAGTTATGCCTCTGTCAGACCCAGTTGCAATCAGTCCAGGTCTGGTAATGTGCTTCCAGCAGCCCAGCCCTTTAAAACCACTCCCATTTTGTGGAAGTCGAATCTGGATAAAGTCACTCAGAGACTGTATAAGTACAAACTCTTTATTCCAAGCACCCGGGGCTCACTCAGTTAGTCGCTCAAACAGGAACAGTCAATGATTGTTCCCACCCAATTCACTAACTGACTAACAATTCCCCTTCACCACAGATATATCAGTCCAGTTACTCCCCACACAAGGCAGGCTGGAGCCAAAGTTATTTACTACATGACAGGCTGGTGCCCCTAAAGACAAATTACAAAATAGTCATAATGGCTTACACACACAGAACAGACTGAAGCTGTCCTATCTCTACGCATGAGTGCACAAGGAGATAAGCATCCTGAAACCCTAGCTAGCTACCCTCAAGAAGAAATATGGCTCAGCATGGCTTAGTACATCTGTTGATCATCAGCAGTTTCTTTCAGAAAAACAGGCTGCTATTTTTTAACGAGTGTTAAACCATACTTCATCATTCCCTTCTTTTTGATCATTACATGAGCAACAAAACAGTATTTTTTTTTACAGAGAAAGCAATCGAGTACAGCTTTGACTTCTCAGTGGGTAAAAACGGCATACAACAGTAACTATAACAAAGATATGTACAACTATTAGGACATAATGCAATATCATGCCCCACATATTACCAAACAGGCCTTCGAAGATCACCATTTCGACCCTTCGGTGAACCCATATAAATCCTGCCCTACTCTCTTGATGCTGTCAATCTCCTCGGCATTGTGCTCGGAGAGGGATGTAACGTTAATGGACTCATCAGGGATATAGGTGCAGCATTCTGTGTCAATAATAGCACAGGTTCCCCCTTTCTCAGCTAGGATAAAATATAAAGCCGTAAGATTCTATACGACTGTTTGCCAGATTGCAATCATTTCAGTGGATATTTCTGTTACTTGGGCCTGTGTTTCTGTCAGGGCCCCTGCAGTATTGTGGCCAGCTCCTCAAGTGCTGTAGCCAAGTTGATTATTTCTCGTGAATTCCCTTCTACTCCATAGGAGAGAAAAACTATCATCAAAGATCGCTCAGTCTCAGTTATTCCTCTCCGCTGCTGAGCACCTGCAGGTATGGCCACGATGCATGTTTCCCAGTGTAGGAAGTTCTGTTTGGTGGGGGCCTGAGATACATCTGTCAAAACACTCTGTCTGTCAGGGCCCCTAGTTCTACCCATTTGGCATAAGTGTGACAGAGACAGAAAAATCGTAACTGGATGCTGAGGTGAGCCCTCTCAAAGGCATAAACACAAACACCACTGTTACGCACCCATAACGGTTTAAATGAACCAGCAGCAATAGACCACACCTGGAGTCTGGTTTTGATGTTAAAAGCACTGTCTTTATTAGTATCTACTTGTATAACAACTTAAGCAAAATAATCTAAAGTTAAAGGTGTTATGAGTACACATATGTGTAAATATAACTCCCAAACCATTGAGCTCAGGGAATACCAAGCTTAAAGTCTTGAGATGGTGAAGTATGAAAGTTCAGTTCAGCCATGGAATCAATGACAAGAGAGAGATATTTGTAATCCAAGGTGAATGGCGAGAGAAGGCAATTACGTTGAATTCCACAAATTCCACAGTAGTAAAACAAGATAACAGTCTCTGCAGGTCTTATCCGTTGTTGTTCTAAATCCACATATGAATTATCACCAGAAGTAGCTTATCACAGGAGTACTGTCTTTAGAAGGAACTACCACCCAGGCAAGTGTTAACACACAGGTTTATTCCGCAGGGTATTCCCAATCCAGATCCAACACACAAAGTATTACCGACAGTGATTTCCACAGAATATCCCTTCTCACAAGTGTTTACCACATAACACACCCGAATCCAGCTAAGGGTTAACAAAAGTGGTAGCCACGAGATACTCCAACAAAATCCCCAGATGGATTATACGAATTATCACCAACAGTGATTGGTCACAGGGGTACCTCTTCAAGTGAATTACCACCCCCAGGCAAGGGTTAGCACAAGTGGTCTTCACAGGATACTCCCAAACCAACAGATCCACTCCGATGGATCAAACAAAGTGACAATCACACATTCGGTATACGCTGGATCAATAATCAACCCACCCTTGTGGGCATAGGAGAGTCCAAACAGTGACCTTTGGCCACTATGTCCTTTGTTTCAAACCTTCCATCTTCTTTCTTTCTCTCCGGCTGACTGTGTGTCCTTGCTTAAACAAAACAAACTTTGAGCTATGTGAACACAAGCTGCCAGCAAGTGTAAACACGCTCCACGGTCAAATAGTTCCAGCCCTCTCTCTCTCTCTTGTAAGATTCAAACAGGAGCCGAGAAAGCTGGCGGCTGACATCACTCAGGCACTATCTCTCAAAATGACAGTCCAAGGCAAGAAACCGAGAGGTTCATCACTCTCTACTATCAACCAATACAATTTCCTTTATACCGAGAGAGTCCTTCTACTCAGCTCCTTCAGTAACACGTTTGTAGTCTGTTCGATGTATCCACCGAGATTGCCCCTTCAGTTTCACAGCCGTCGGAGTGGTCAGTAACACTTGATATGGTCCTCTCCACTGAGGTCTGAGTTTCCCTCGATCCCAGTTCCTGATCAGGATAAATTCCCAGGTTCTATGGTGAGATAGTCACTCCTCTCTGCGGGGTAGTTCTCTTCCTTGTAAGCCTGTCATACCTATGAATGTAATACCTGGAAAATTTTGGTTAGTTGGCATATTTATTTCCCCATCTCTTCCAATATCTAATTTTGCTGGTAGGCTTTCTGGGAGCAATGGTGCACAAGGTCTTGGTCCCCAGGATATTCTCATGGGCCATCCATAAATGTTGTAAATTGGTGACAACCCCGCTTTCCCCTATGGGGTAACCTTCGTGGAATAGGGCTAACGGTAGGACCTTCAACCAAGTGAGTCCAGTCTCCGCTGCTGGTCTGGCTAGTTTATTCTTCAGAGTGCCATTGGCTCTTTCCACTCTGCCAGTGGCCCATGGGTGGTGTACACAGTGGAATTGTTGCTGGATAGCTAGTTCGTTACATACCCCTTTGTTTACTTTCACCACAAAGTGTGGCCATTGTCAGAGCTCAGCATCTCTGGCTTGTACCTGGGAATTATATCCCATAACAATACCTTCACAACAGTCATAGCAGTATTAATGGTAGTTGGAATAGCTTCAATCCATCTACTAAACACATCTATAATAACTAAGCAGTATCTATAGCAATGTACTCTAGGCAATTCAATAAAATCAACTTGTAGACACAGAAAAGGATCCACCTGTCAAGGGAGTCATACCCGGTGTGCAGGGTACAGGTTACCAACCATTCCCTCCTTTCCCAGGTGTGTACAATTATGTATATAATCGGCCAATATTGGTAAAAACTGTGTAGGAACACAAACCTGTCCCACTGGGGTGATCCAAAAACCTAGGTCAGGGTCTTTCTGGAACCCCATCTGGGACCACAGTTTGTGCTCCTCCTCAGAGGTGTCCCCCTGAAAATTACGTACCTCCCACATGTCCGGCAAACCCGTTCTGCTTTAGTCATGGAGGGTTGCTTGACGGGAACGCGAGGAGGCTACAACTACTGAGGATTGTGCCGCACTTTTCACTGTCTGATCTGCTAGAGCATTGTGTTTAGTGACACAGTCGGACATGCGTGTGTGGGCCGCACATTTAATAACAGCCAGAACTCCAGGTAGCTGTAGAGCGGTGAGTAAATTGTTTACAATGGTGGCATTACTAATGGGGTGGCCAGAGGAAGTCAGGAATCCCCATGTTCCCAGAGAGCCCCGCAGTCATGTACAATTCCAAATGCATAACGGGAGTCTGTGAAAACGTTCCCACTTTAGTTTGTTGCTGGTATACAGGCACGAGTCGGGGCAAACAGCTCAGCCTTCTGGGTGGAGACAGCCGCTTCAAAAGAGGCCTGTTCAATTACTTCACTGTCCATCACTATTGCATAGTCAGAATATTGTTATCCTGCTGGATCCACAAAAGAGTTTCCATCCTCATAAAACGTTACCTCAGGCTAGAGGGGGTATCGCAGAATGGATGGGAGAGTCTGACCTTCTTTCACTGTGATCCGGACGGGCTAGAGGTGGTATTGCGGAATGGATGGGAGAGTCTGTCCTTCTTTCACAGTGATCCGGACAGGCTAGAGGGGGTATTGCAGAATGGATGGGAGAGTCTGTCCTTCTTTCACAGTGATCCGGACGGGCTAGAGGGGGTATTGCAGAATGGATGGGAGAGTCTGTCCTTCTTTCACTGTGATCTGGACGGGCTAGAGGGGGTATTGCAGAATGGATGCAAGAGTCTGTCCTTCTTTCATTGTGATCCGGACGGGCTAGAGGGGGTTTTGCGGAATGGATGGGAGAGTCTGTCCTTCTTTCACAGTGATACGGATGGGCTAGAGGGGGTATTGCAGAATGGATGGGAGAGTCTGTCCTTCTTTCACAGTGATCCGGACGGGCTAGAGGGGTTATTGCAGAATGGATGGGAGAGTCTGTCTTTCTTTCACAGTGATCCGGATGGGCTAGAGGGGGTATTACAGAACGGATGGGAGAGTCTGTCCTTCTTTCACAGTGATCCGGACGTGCTAGAGGGGGTATTGTGGAATGGATGGGAGAGTCTGTCCTTCTTTCACAGTGATCCGGACGGGCTAGAGGGGGTATTGCAGAATGGATGGGAGAGTCTGTCCTTCTTTCACTGTGATCCGGACAGGAGGGCTGACTTCATGGACTGAAATTGCCCAGAGATGGGGTACAACGTCTTGGGTTCAGTCACTATTAAGAGAATGTCTTACCAGATGTCCTGTTTTCACCTCAGACTGATTCCAGTATCGGAGTTGGCCCACGGCAAAGTTTTGCCAGTCTCCCTCATTGCCAGAGGCCTGTTTCGTCAGGGTGTAGGCAAGGAGTCCTTGGCTCTTTGGCTTGAACCCAGGGCAAACCCTGAAGGTGGTATGGGGAACCACCAATCCTGTCTGTCACCAAAAGAAATCTGGAACTTCAGTAAGAAATGCAATGCCGTCTCTTACTTTATCCTCTCCAATCACCATGACTGGGAATTTCTGACCCTCGAGGGGTGCATAATATTAGCTTTCCTCAGTTGAGCAGCACGTAGGGTCATAGCACAGAGTCACATGAGAGTCGGCCACTGGCAGAAGGGGTTCAAATGTACTGGAGTCCAGATAAAGTGCCCACCACTGGGTGGTCAGCGGAAGCTATCAGTTGTTCGCAGTTCCAGCATGATATCCTTGTCCGTGCATAGAATCTCGACTTCCAACGGACAGAGCAAGTCTCTCCCTACGAGATTACACCCCCGTCTGGTGGTGACTGTAAATGAAACCTCACACTGGTTCCCCTGGAATTCCACCTGCAGTGGCTGGGTACGTGAATACGTACGTTCCGTGCCTTTGAACCCTGACAGAGTGATTGTAGCGTCTGATAGCTGGAATCCCTTTTCCGATACTATTTCCTGATCGAGAGTGGTTGTGGTTGCCTCATATCAATCATAAACGGAACTGGATTTCCAGCAACTTGCAATATTACATTGGGCTCTTCCTGAGGGTTGGCACTCATGGTTGGAAGCATCTTCTTGTCAGTTTCTAAACGGGTTGTTGTCCCTACCTGTCCCGTGCTAGGTTTTTTCTCCCATTTCTGTTCCTCAGATATAGCCCGCTCGCGTCCTTCTTCCCGCTGAGCATATTCACCTTTAATATTAGTTCCCTTTGGGGTTGATTGGGATTCGAAAGTTGGGTCCTAATGATATGTCAAAGCTCGTCACATTTGATTTCGGTCATTGTCAGTCCAATCCATATTATTTGTTTTAATCATGTTGGCTAACTTAGTTGGTAAGCATTGGAGCAGTAGGGCATTGAACTGGGGGAACAGATTCCCATCATTAAAGTCTTGGTCTCCTGCAAAGGTGCCGTAGCAGGCCACAAATCGCTCTCAATAGTCTGGTCCTGATTTCCCAGCCTTATGTTTGCATTCAGGTACTTTAGTGATGTTTACAGGTCGCTGGAGAGCCCTTTCCAAAGCTTGAATGATTTGGTCCATCTGTTCATTCTCATTATGTTTTCCCGCCTGTGACTGCTGATAGGTTTGGTATCTCAATTCTGCCTTCCATTTCCACCCCTCATCAGCTGAGAGAATCATGCAGCAGAGACCGAATAAATCTTGTGGAGTCACATTAAACATTTGTGTAGTACTGTGGACACACTGAGCAAACTGTGCTGGTTTTTCTTTTCTATCTGGGGCCTCATTCATGATCATTATCATTTCTTGAGGCTTCCAGGGTGCATACACAGGAATCACTGAAGGGCTGTCCCTCCTGCTAGTCCTAGGGGGAGCGTTTGCTACTGTTGTTCAGGAGGATTGAAACTAATGTGGCAGGGGGATAGGAACAAGTGCAGAGAGACAGAGGGGTGCAAAATGAGAGTAGAAGCAAAAAGTAGTAAGGTGAAAAGTAAAAGTGGCAGGCAGTCAAATCCAGGGCAAAAATCAAAAAGAGCCACTTTTCAACATAATTGTATAAGGGCTAAGAGTGTTGTAAAAACAAGCCTGAAGGCTTTGTGTGTCAATGCAAGGAGCATTTGTAATAAGGTGGATGAATTGAATGTGCAGATAGTTATTAATGAATATGATCTAGTTGGAATCACAAAGACATGGCTCCAGGGTGACCAAGGATAGGAACTCAACATCCAGGGATATTCAATATTCAGGAGGGATAGACAGGAAAGAAAAGAAGGTGGGGTAGCGTTGCTGGTTAGAGAAGAGATTAACGCAATAGAAAGGAAGGACATTAGCCTGGAGGATGTGCAATCAATATGGGTAGAGCTGTGTAACACTAAGGGGCATAAAACGCTGGTGGGATTTGTGTACAGGCCACCTAACAGTAGTAGTGAAGTTGGGGATGGCATTAAACAGGAAATTAGAAATGCGTGCAAAAAAGGAACAGCAGTTATAATGGGTGATTTCAATCTACATATAGATTGGGTGAACCAAATTGGTAAGGGTGCTGAGGAAGAGGATTTCTTAGAATGTGTGCAGGATGGTTTTCTGAACCAACATGTCGAGGAACCAACTAGAGAGCAGGCCATTCCAGACTGGGTATTGAGCAATGAGGAAGGGTTAGTTAGCAATCTTGTCATGCGAGGCCCCTTGTGTAAGAGTGACCATAATATGGTGGAATTCTTCATTAAGATGGAGAGTGACATAGTTAATTCAGAACCAAATGTTCTGAACTTAAAGAAGGGCAACTTTGAAGATATGAGACGTGAATTAGCTAAGACAGACTGGCAAATGATATTTAAAGGGTTGACGGTGGACAGAAACATAGAAAATAGGTGCAGGAGTAGGCCATTCGGCCGTTCGAGCCTGCACCGCCATTCAGTATGATCATAGCTGATCATCCAACTCAGAACCCTGTACCTGCTTTCTCTCCATGCCCCCGATCCTGTTAGCCACAAGGGCCATATCTAACTCCCTCTTAAATATAGCCAATGAACTGGCCTCAACTGTTTCCTGTGGCAGAGAATTCCACAGATTCTCCACTCTCTGTGTGAAGAAGTTTTTCCTCATCTTGGTCCTAAAAGTCTTCCCCTTTACCCTTAAACTGTGACCCCTCGTTCTGGACTCTCCCAACATCGGAAACAATCTTCCTGCATCTAGCTTGTCCAATCCCTTTAGAATTTTATACGTTTCAATAAGATCCCCCATCAATCTTCTAAATTCCAGTGAGTATAAGCCTAGTCGATCCAGTCTTTCTTCATATGAAAGTCCTGCCATCCCAGGAATCAATCTGTTGAACCTTCTTTGTACTCCCTCTATGGCAAGAATGTCTTTCCTCAGATTAGGGGACCAAAACTGCACACAATACTCTAGGTGCGGTCTCACCAAGGCCTTGTACAACTGCAGTAGAACCTCCCTGCTCCTGTACTCAAATCCTTCTGCTATGAATGCTGGCATACCTTTCTGCTTTTTCACCGCCTGCTGTACCTGCATGCCTCCCTTCAATGACTGGTGTACAATGACACCCACGTCTCGTTGCACCTCCCTTTTTCCTAATCGGCCACCGTTCAGATAATAATCTGTTTTCCTGTTCTTGCAACCAAAATGGATAACCTCATTTTTATCCACATTAAATTGCACCTGCCATGAACTTGCCCACTCACCTAACCTATCCAAGTCACCCTGCATCCTCTTAGCATCCTCCTCACAGCTAACACCGCCGCCCAGCTTCGTGTCATCCGCAAACTTGGAGATGCTGCATTTAATTCCCTCATCTAAATCATTAATATATATTGTAAACAACTGGGGTCCCAGCACTGAGTCTTGCGGTACCCCACTAGTCACTGCCTGCCATTCTGAAAAGGTCCCATTTACTCCCACTCTTTGCTTCCTGTCTGCCAACCAATTCTCTATCCACATCAATACCATACCCCCAATACTGTGTGCTTTAAGTTTACACAGTAATCTCCTGTGTGGGACCTTGTCAAAAGCCTTTTGAAAATCTAAATATACCACATCTACTGGCTCTCCCCTATCCACGCTACTGGTTACATCTTCAAAAAATTCTATAAGATTCATCAGACATGACTTTCCTTTCACAAATCCATGCTGACTTTGTCCGATGATTTCACCTCTTTCCAAATGTGCTGTTATCAATTCTTTGATAACCGACTCTAGCATTTTCCCCACCACTGACGACAGACCCCGGTTTTTCTCTCCCTCCTTTTTTAAAAAGTGGGGTTACATTAGCCACCCTCCAATCCTCAGGAACTAATCCAAAATCTAAGGAGTTTTGAAAAATTATCACTAATGCATCCACTATTTCTTGGGCTACTCTGGGATGCAGACCATCTGGCCCTGGGGATTTATCTGCCTTTAATCCCTTCAATTTACCTAACACCACTTCCCTACTAACATGTATTACCCTCAGTTCCTCCATCTCACTAGACCCTCAGTCCCTTACTATTTCCAGAGGGTTATTTATGTCCTCCTTCGTGAAGACAGAACCAAAGTAGTTATTCAATTGGTCTGCCATGTCTTTGTTCCCTATGATCAATTCACCTGTTTCTGGCTGTAAAGTTCCTTAAATTTGTCTTGACCAATCTTTTTCTTTTCATATGTCTGTAAAAGCTCTTACAGTCAGTTTTTATCTTCCCTGCCAGCTTTCTCTCATAATCTTTTTTCCCTTTCCTAATTCAGCCCTTTGTCCTCCTCTGCTGGTCTCTGAATTTCTCCTAGTCCTCAGGTGTGCCATTTTTTTTTGCTAATTTATATGTTTCTTCTTTGGACTTGATACTATCCCTAATTTCCCTTGTCAGCCACAGGTGCACTACCTTCCCTGGTTTATTCTTTTGCCAAACTGGGATGAACAATTGTTGTAGTTCATCCATGCGATCTTTAATAGCTTGCCATTGAATATCCACCGTCAACCCTTTAAGTATCATTTGCCAGTCTATCTTAGCTAATTCACGTCTCATACTTTCAAAGTTACCCTTCTTTAAGTTCAGAACCTTTGTTTCTGAATTAACTATGTCACTCTCCATCTTAATGAAGAATTCCACCATATTATGGTCACTCTTACCCAACGGGCCTCGCATGACAAGATTGCTAACTAACACTTCCTCTTTGCTCAATACCCAATGTGGAATTGCCTGCTCTCTAGTTGGTTCCTCAACATTCATATGCAATGGCAAGCATTTACAGATTGCATGGATGAACTACAACAAGTGTTCATCCCAGTTTGGCAAAAGAATAAACCAGGGAAGGTAGTGCACCCATGGCTGACAGGGGAAACTAGGGATAGTATCAAGTCTAAAGGAGAAACATACAAATTACCCAGAAAAAGTGGCACACCTGGGGACTGGGAGAAATTCAGAGTCCAGCAGAGGAGGACAATGGGATTAATTAGGAAAGGGAAAAAATGTTATGAGAGAAAGCTGGCAGGGGACATAAAAACTGACTGTCAGAGCTTTTATAGATAAGTGAAAAGAAAAAGATTGGTTAAGACAAATGTAGGTCCCTTACAGTTAGAAACAGGTGAATTGATCATAGTGAACAAGGACATGGCAGACCAATTCAATAACTACTTCAGTTCTGTCTTCACTTAGGAGGACATAAATAATCTGGAAATAGTAGAGGACCGAGGGTCTAGTGAGATGGAGGAACTGAGGGAAATACATGTTAGTAGGGAAGTGGTGTTAGGTAAATTGAAGGGATTAAAGGCAGATAAATCCCCAGGGCAAGTATGGTCTGCATCCCAGAGTGCTTAAGAAATTAGCCCAAGAAATAGTGGATGCATTAGTGATAATTTTTCAAAACTCCTTAGATTCTGGATTAGTTCCTGAGGATTGGAGGGTGGCTAATGTGACCTCACTTTTTTTAAAAATGAGGGAGAGAGAAACCGGGAAAGTTTGCCTGACATCGGTGGTGGGGAAAATGCAAGAGTTGGTTGTGAAAATGTGATAACAGCACATTTGGAAAGAGGTGAAATAATCGGACAACGTCAGCATGGATTTGTGAAAGGAAAATCATGTCTGGCGAATCTTATAGAATTTTTTGAGGATGTAACTTGTAGAATGGATAGGGGAGAACAAGTGGATATGGTATATTTGGATTTTCAAAAGTCTTTTGACAAGGTCCCACACAGGAGATTAGTGTGGAAACTTAAAGCACACAGTATTGGGGGTATGTTATTGATGTGGATAGAGAATTGGTTGGTAAACAGGAAGCAAAGAGTGGGAATAAACGGGATCTTTTCAGATTGACAGGCAGTCACTAGTGGGGTACTGCAAGGCTCAGTGCTGGGGCCCCAGTTGTTTACAATATATATTAATGATTTAGACGAGGGAATTAAATGCAGCATCTCCAAGTTTGCGGATGACACGAAGCTGGGCGGCAGTGTTAGCTTTAAGGATGCTAAGAGGATGCAGGGTGACTTGGATAGTTTAGGTGAGTAGGCAAGTTCATGGCAGATGCAATTTAATGTGGATAAATGTGAGGTTATTCACTTTGGTTGCAAGAACAGGAAAACAGATTATTATCTGAATGGTCGATTAGGAAAAGGGGAGGCACAATGAAACCTGGGAGTCATTGAAAGTGGGCATGCAGGTACAGCAGGCGGTGAAAAAGGCAAATGGTATGTTGGCATTCGTAGCAAGAGGATTTGAGTACAGGAGCAGGGAGGTTCTACTGCTGTTGTACAAGGCCCTGGTGAGACCACAGCCGGAGTACTGTATGCAGTTTTGGTCCCCTAATCTGAGTAAAAACATTCTTGCCATAGAGGGAGTACAAAGAAGGTTCAACAGATTGATTCCTGGGATGGCAGGACTTTCATATGAAGAAAGACTGGGTTGACTAGGTTTACACTCGCTGGAATTTAGAAGATTGAGGGGGGATCTTATTGAAATGTATAAAATTCTAAAGGGATTGGACAGGCTAGATGCAGGAAGATTGTTTCCGATGTTGGGGGAGTCCAGAACAAGGGGTCACAGTTTAAGGATAAAGGGGAAGCCTTTTAGGACCAAGATGAGGAAAAACTTCTTCACACACAGAGTGGTGAATCTGTGGAATTATCTGCTACAGGAAACAGTTGAGGCCAGTTCATTGGCCATATTTAAGAGGGAGTTAGATATGGCCCTTGTGGCTAAAGGGATCAGAGGTATGGAAAGAAAGCAGGTACAGGGTTCTGAGTTGGATGATCAGGCATGATCATAGTGAATGGTGGTGCAGGCTTGAAAGGCCTAATGGCCTACTCCTGCACCTATTTTCTATGTTTCTATGAATGGAAAATTAAAATCTCCCACAATCACAACATTGTGCTTACTACAAATATCGGCTATCTCCTTACAAATTTGCTCCTCCAATTCTCGCTCCCAATTAGGTGGTTTATAATACACCCCTATAAGTGTTACTATACCTTTCCCATTCCTCAATTCCACCCAAAAAGGCTCCCGAAATGAACCCTGTAATCTATCCTTTCAAAGCACCGCTGTAATATTTTCTCGGACAAGCATTGCAATACCTCCCCCTCTTGCCCTTCTGATTCTATCACACCAGAAGCAACAAAATCCAGGAATATTTAGTTGCCAATCACACCCCTCCTGCAACCATGTTTCACTAATAGATACAACATCATATTTCCAATTATCAATCCATACTCTCAGCTCATCCACCTTTCTTACCTTGCTCCTAGCATTAAAATAGATGCATTCAAGAAACTTTCCACCTCTTCCTCTCTGTTTATCCCGAACGGTGCAAACAACTTTATTATCTCTTTTTTTTCCTTCTCCCCTACATCTTCGTTCTGAGTGCTCCTACATCAGGGAAGAAGTTCAAATGATCTCTGTGTTAAAAGTTTAGCCATCAAGTCATCAAGGTGATTGAAGGCAGCTGCAGGTTCATGAGGGACTGTTACTGTCAAATTCTGCAGTTCTTGCGGCTGCTCATCGCACCCAGGACTGAACCCTGGTCACTGAGCATTGGAGGAGTCTGTTCTGCTGATGTTAGTTTTAATCTAGACTGGCGTTTAATATTGTGGATCAGTGAAAGATAAATCAGTTCTGTATCAAATCCCGTGTCTCAGGTACTCACTGTCTCTACCACACTCACAAAGTACACTAGAAAGGCCAATCAGCCCATCTGGTTCCTGCCCATGTTTCTGTTCCATATCAGTATATCAAAATCTATCCTGCCGTTCCCCTCTCACTCTCCCTGAGATGGCAGGTTGCAACTAGTCACCACTCCATGGGACGGGAGATTTCCCATGAATTTCATGGAAACATATAAATTCACAACACATTACAGATGCTTTGTCCCACATTGCCGTGCCGACCATGTATCTTACTCTAGAAACTGCTTAGAATTACTCTACCACATAGCCACCTATTTTCCTGAGCTCCATGTACCTATCTGAGAGTCACTTAAAAGACCCTATTGTATCCGCCTCTACCACCGTCGCTGGCAGTGCATTCCACACACACACCACTCTTTGCTTAAAAAACTTAGCTCTGACATCTCCTCTGTACCTACTTCCAAGCAGCTTAAACCTATTCCCCCTCGTGTTAGCTGTTTCAGTCCTGGGGAAAAAGCCTCTGGCTATCCACACGACCAATGCCTCTCATCATCTTATACACCTGCATGATTTTCTCCAGGGTGAATAAGATGATGAGCTCACTGTGGTTTTGACGTTCTCTCTCTCTCTCCTTGTGTCTGACGTCACAGCCCCGCCTCACTCAGGCACTTAAAGTGACACTCACAGTAAGTGAACCTGCGGTCTCGTAACACAATGCACCTCTAATGTCTGACAGCAGACTAGCGAGTGAATCTTCGATAGTGCAGAGTCAGAAACCGAAGATTTGCCAGCCTGAGTCAGGGGCTCCAGAGAGAGATGGGGTTCAGAGGAGGAGGACGAATAAGACCAGCAGGATGTGGTTAAAAGTGAAAGATTAGAAGCATTTGGAAACTGGTTGATCGAAAAAAAAGGTGGTTAATTTCTGCAAAACACAGGTGGAAATCAACAGATCAGGCAGAAATTTTGGAGAGGAATAAATAGAAAACGTTTAGGCAGAGCCCCTTCCGCATGTCTAGACTGTGTACTCCGCTGCTTAGTTGCTCTCTGAATTGCAGAGTTCCTCCAGCGTTTTGTGTGTGTGCATCTCTGTATTTCCAGCAACTGCAGAATCTCCTGTGTTTTATATCTGCATTTTACTTTGGCATTAGATACACGTTGATATTGAGTATATTACTTATAGGAGCCGCTTTCTGCGTTAAAACAGCTGCAGATTTTTTCTATACCCAAGATAAAAAAAATGAGGTATGGACATTGAACCGGTGCTTGCAGAAATGTTTAATGGCACCGTGATTACCCATAGGGCCATGCGTTAAGAATTTTGCCGGCGCTGAAGCGCCAATGAAATGCGCAGGCGTCAGGCTGAGGACGTACCTGAGTGTCGCGCATGCGCGCAGTACACAGAAGGCCTTGAAAATGTCGGTTGCAGGTAAGAGCGTTTCTCTGTGTTTTTATCTTAAATACCAACTTCGGGATAATTCCTGTGAAATCCGGTCACTGTGACCAGCAAACTCGGGACAGTCCTGCCCTCTTCCCTCTCTCTCAGCCCCACGATCCGTACATGGGCCCCGGGGAGCTTCCGGTTGATGAGGGAATGGGAACCGATGGATCTCTCAGACAGAGCTGAGCTCCAGCTATCTAAATGCAAGGATTAGGAACTCGGAGAAAGGGAACAAAATCTTTTACATCAGCAGTTGACAAAATCGGCATTAGTACTCTTTTCCGTAGATGCTGCCTGGCCTGCTGAGCTCCTCCAGTATTTTGTGTGTGTTGCTTCCTCTACCTCCTCTTGCTCTGGACTTTTCTACCGGTGAGAACATGTTTTGTCCCATTCTCTCTGGGTACATAATGATATCAAATACCTTTACCCTGGGCAACAAGTAGCTTTCACATCACAAATGTGCCAGACTCCAGTGAGACAGAGAACTGCCCTTCCCTTCATATTCATTGGGATTTCATTCACTGAGTTCACCACCGTCAGTCATTGGGGGAGGGTTCAGGGGGAATATTTATGTAGAATACAGAAACTGGTGATGCCTGCGTGCATTGTGGTGATGCAAAAGTTGCTGGAGAATTTGCAAGTGGGAAGAAGTGGAGTGATATTTGGAAATCTGACTTTTTAAAGCATAATTTAGCAAGGAAACCACATATGGACAATGTGCAAAAGTTTTGGTGAGAAAATCCTTCATTACCCGTTACAGGCCTGCTACGTAGGTTGTGTGAGAGTGCAGATAAACTGGATCGAACCCAGAGGAGATCAAAGTTCCTATTGACCGTGATTTGCTAGTGTGTCACTGTGCACATATTGTCTCTGGGTAAAAAATGCACAGTACAAGATTTATCTGCACACTGGTTATTACAAATTAGAGGGGAGATTATTACAAATTAGAGGGGTATTGGAGGGAAGGAAGGGAGACCTCCAGTGTCCCTGATGCCCTCACCTACAAGATGTGCAGCTTGTAACCCTGCACTTCAATGAGCTGCAACTTGAAATGGGTGAATTCCAGATCATCCAGCAGTTGGAGGGGTTGATAGATATGACATGAAGAGAAGTGAGTTACTCCCAAGGTGCAGGACACAGGAAACTGGGTGAGAGGCAGGAAGGGGAATGAGGTTAAATATCCATCGCAGAGTACTCTTGTGGCCATTTCACACAACAACAGGTGGACAACTTTAGAAGCTGTTAGGGGAATTACCGGGCAGAGGAAAGTCAAAAGGCTGATAGGGGATTCGTTAGTTAGAGGAACAGAACAAGAGGGGACGAATATCCTAGTGGTAAGGCTTGCTAGTGGTAGTGAGCAGGGGAGGGGGTGATGTGGTTAAAATAAGTTGTAGGGGGAATGGGAGCCAGAATGACAACAGATAGTGGAGAGGGTGAATTGAATTGACTTTATTAGATACATACTTCATAAACATGATGAGTAGAAATATTTACCTTACATCATCTAAATGTGCAATGTGTAATTTATAGTAATTTATAATAGATAGTTTGCACATAGGACAGTCAATATAACATCGAAATGCAATTGTATCAGCATGAATTAATCAGTCTGATGGCCTGGTGGAAGTTGATGTCCCGGAGCCTGTTGCTCCTTTTGCTGTGATACCATTTCCTGGATGGTAGCAGCAGGAACAGTTTGTGGTTCTGATGAATTGGGCCTGTTTGACCCTGATATTCGTTGGGCCCTTTTTACACACCTGTCCGTGTAAATGTACTGAATCGTGGAAAGTAGATTGTGCAATGTATAATTTCCTTGTTTATATTTAGAGACATTTTTTGGTGTATAAAATGATGAGGGGTATTGAGCGTGTGAGTGGCCAGAGTAGTGTTTTTTTATTTTCCCAGGGTTGAAATGGTTAATGCCGCTTTTCCACACTTCCATAGACCCTTTGTCCATCTCCTGAGTAAATAGAGATGGAAAAATATTTAAGATGTCCCCCATCTGCTTTGTTTCCACACGTGGATTGCCATTCCGGTCTTCCAGAGGACCAACTTTGTGCCTTGCAATCCCTTTGCTCTTAATCTATCACTAGAATCCCTGAGGATTATCCTTCACCTTTTCTGTGACAGCAACCTCATGCCATCTTTTAGCCATCCTGATTTATTTCTTATGTGTTCTCTTGCATTTCTTCTACTCCATAAGAAACTGACTGCCTATCCCTGTTATGCAATTCCATTTTGTGCTTTACCAGGGTCTCAATATCTCTTGCAATCTAAGTTTCCCTACAGTTTCTATCTTTACCTTTTATTCTGACATACCCGCTCTGATACCGCTTTCAAAATTTCACTTTGAAGGCCTCCCATTTTCCAAGCCCACCTTTGCCATAAAGCAGCCCGTCCCAGTCCACAGTTGCCAGATCCTAGTGTTGATTCCAGGTGTTGATCCATGCCCTGAACACATCCACCTTTCCAACACTGCTCCTTGTATTGAAATATACAGGGCTCAGCATATTCACTGCACCATGCTCAACTTTTTCATTCCTGACTTTGTCTGAGGACTGAACAACATCTGTCTCCACAACCCCTCCACTATCTGTTCTGTTATTCAGGCTCCCATTCCCCCTGCAACTTTAGTTTAACCCCCCTTACCCCCACCTCCCAGCATGCAGCTCTATCACCCCTTTGGCTTTCCTCTCCCAGATCAATAAAAAGGAGGTGCATACCAGGTACAGGCAGATAGGAACAAATGAGGTACTTATGAAATACAGGAAATTCAAGTGAACACTTATGAAAGAAATAAAAGAAGGCATGAGGTTGCCCCACCAGACAAGGTGAAGGAGCATCGTCAGGGATTCTGCAGATATGTTATGAGCAAAAAGATTGCAAGGGAAAAAATTAATTCTCTGGAAGATCAGAATGGTAATCCATATGAAGGGATAACATAGACTTGGGGAGATTTTTTTTGCATCCGTATTTACTCAGGAGATGAACACAGAGTCTATAGAAGTGAGGCAAAGCCACATCAACTTCATGGACCCTGTACAGATTACAGAGGTGGAGGTGTTTGCTGTCTTGAGGCAAATCAGTGTGGATCAATCCCCAGGGCCTGAGAAGTTGTTCACTATGACCCTGCGGAAGACAAGTGCAGAAATTATTGGGGCCTTAGCACAGATATTTAAATCATCGTTAGTGACGGGTGAGGTACTGGAGGATTGGAGGACAGACAATGTTGTTCTGCTGTTCAAGAAAGGCTGTAAAAATAAACTAGGAAATTATAAATTGGTGAGCTTGACATCAGAACTGGGAAAGTTGTT
The DNA here is from genome assembly GCF_048418815.1 of Hemitrygon akajei. Taxonomy (NCBI): domain Eukaryota; kingdom Metazoa; phylum Chordata; class Chondrichthyes; order Myliobatiformes; family Dasyatidae; genus Hemitrygon; species Hemitrygon akajei. The sequence continues at coordinate 2,699,473 of NW_027331933.1, read as the reverse complement.
GGAATGTGGGTGTAGGAACCAAGTATATACTGTAAGTATTTGGATAGGTGTGGACTGATAAAGGATAGACAGCATGGCTCTAGCCAATCTTATAGAGTCTCTCGAGGAAGTTATCAGGAAAGTGGATGAATGCAAGGCAGTGGATGTTGTCTACATGGACTTTAGCAAGGCACTTGACAAAGTCTCATATGGGAGGTTGGTCAAGAAGGTTCAGTCACTCAGCATTCAAGATGAGATAGTAAATTGGATGAGACACTGTCTTTGGGAGAAGCCAGAGTGTGGTAGCAGATGGTTGCCTCTCTGACTGGAGGCCTGTGTCTAGTGGTAGCCACAGGGATCAGTGCTGGATCTGTTGTTGTTTGCCATGTATATCAGTAATCTGGATGATAGTGTGGTTAACTGGATCAGCAAATTTGTGGATAACAACAAGACTGGGGGTTTATCGGACTGCGAGAAGACTATCATGGCTTGCAGTGTGATCTGGACCAGGTGGGAAAATGGTTTTAGAAATGGAAAATGGAACTTAATGCAGACCAGTGTGAGTTGTTGCACTTTGGTATGACCTACCAAGGGAGGTCTTTCACAGTGACTGGTCGGGCACAGAGGAGTGTTGTGGAAGAAAGGGACCTGGGAATACAAGTCCTTAATTCACTGAAAGTGGTAGATAGGGATGGAAAGAATGATTTCAGCCCATTGCCCTTCATGAACCAAAGTACTGATAACAATAGATGGATGTTATGTTGACTTCTAGAAGAGATTGGTGAGGCCTAACTTGGAGTATTGTGTGCAGTTTTGGTCACCTACCTACAGGAAAGATGTAAAAGAAGTTCAGAGATTTCAGAGAAAATTCACAAGGATGTTGCCATGTCTGGAGGACTTGGGTTATAAGGAAAGATTGAACAAATCAGGACTTTATTCCTTGGAATGCAGAAGATTGAGGCGAGATTTGATTGTGATAGAGAGGCACAGATAGTGTTAATGCAAGCTGGCTTTTTCCATGAAGATTGGATGGGACGACAACCAGAGGCCATGGGTTAAGGGTGAAAGGTGAAATGTTAAGGGGAACATGAGGGGAAACTTCTTCACACAGACGGTTATCCAGCAGTGGAATGAGCAGCTAGCACAAGTGGTGCATGCGAGCTCGATTTCAACATTTAAGAGGTTTGTGTTGGTACCCGGATGGGAGAGGTGTGGGAGGGGGCTGTTTAAATAGTTCAGCACAAACTAGATGGCCCAAAGGGCCTGTTTCTGTGTTGAAATTTTCTATGATTGTGACAAGAACTTGAAATAATACAAAAATTCACTCTAACCCCTTTTGACAGCTGTGTGAACCAACCAGTCATTTCAGCAGGAATTTTTTATATGGCGTTAAAACTGTGGCACTTTAAGTTAATAATACATAAAAGAAGATCCCAGCTGCACGTCAAGAAAAACTATTTGTGTGAGAGTGTTTCAGTTACTGTGGGGCGAGGAACCCATGCAGCTCAGTGGGAACAGGGAATAATACCAATGGAGAGAGTCAAACTGAGCAAGGAGATGGCAGAAATGCCCCATTCTTATAGAGACAGGAAGAGCATCAGGGAATTGATGGTCATTCCAGATACCAGCACTCTGCCCAGTAAAGAGATGATTTCTCTGTCCAACTTTCGTTGAACCTCACTGTGACAGTGTGATACCAGATCAAACCTTGGCAACTCAAGTGATCTCATCTGAAATGTTGTCCTACACCCATTGATGGATTTTGTAAATCTTTTTACAGGTTAAAAATGAGAAGGAATTCGTCTCCAGGAAGCTCAAACACACCACGCCAGTTTTGTTGTCTCTGTCTAGATATTTAAGAAGTGGAGCAAGGGATCCTTCCTGCTCAGACAGTGGGGAGGGATTCACTCTATCATCTGACCAACTAGCAAGCCCGGCATTTTACACAGGAGAAAGGCCGTTCACCTGCTCAGACAGTGGGAATGGATTCACTCGGTTATCACAATTGAAGGTACATCAGCAAGTTCACACTGGGCAAGGCCATTCATCTGTTCTGTGTGTGAGAAGGGGTTCAGTCGGTCTTCCCACCTGTGGACACACCAGTCAGTTCACACCACTCTGGGCAGAGGCTGGTCACCTGCTGAATTTGAGGGGAAGGATTCACTCAGTCATCTGACCTAATGGCTCACCAGCGGGTTCACACTGGGGAGAAGCCATTCACCTGCTCAGTCTGTGGGAAGGGATTCACTTATTTATCCCAACTACAGAGTCATCAGCGAGTTCACACCGGGGAAAAAGCGTTCACCTGCTCAGAATGTGGGAAGAGATTCACTTTCTCATCCACCCTACAGAGACACCAGCGAACTCACACTGGGGAGAAGCCATTCACCTGCTCAGTCTGTGGGAAAGGATTTACTCAGTCATCTGCCCTACTGGTACATCAGCAAGTTCACACTGGAGAGAAGCCGTTCACCTGCTCAGTCTGTGGGAAGAGATTCACTAATTTATCCAGCCTACAGAGACATCAGCGAGATCACTCTGGGGAGAAGCCATTCACCTGCTCAGAATGTGGGAAGCGATTCACTAATTTATCCAGCCTACAGAGACATCAGCGAGTTCACACTGGGGAGAAGCCATTCACCTGCTCAGAATGTGGGAAGAGATACGCTGACTCTTCCACCCTACAGAGTCATCAGCGAGTTCACACTGGGGAGAGGCCGTTCACCTGCTCAGTCTGTGGGAAAGGATTCACTTGGTCATCTGACTTACGGAGTCATCAGCGAGTTCACACTGGAGAGAAGCCGTTCACCTGCTCAGTCTGTGGGAAGAGATTCACTCATTCATCTCACCTACACAGTCACCAGCGTGTTCACACTGGGGAGAGGCCGTTCACCTGCTCAGTCTGTGGGAAGGGATTCACTCGGTTAGCTAACCTACAGAGACACCAGCGAGTTTACACTGGGGAGAAGCCGTTCACCTGCTCAGTCTGTGGGAAGGGATTCACTCATACGTCCCACCTACAGAATCACCTGCGAGTTCACACTGGGGAGAGGCCGTTCACCTGCTCAGAATGTGGGAAGGGATTCACTCAGTTATCCCACCTACAGAGACACCAGCGAGTTCACACTGGGGAGAAGCTATTCACCTGCTCAGTCTGTGGGAAAGGATTCACTCGGTCATTCACCCTACTGGTACATCAGCGAGTTCACACTAGGGAGAAGCCATTCACCTGCTCAGTCTGTGGGAAGGGATTCACTCAGCCATCTACCCTACTGGTACATCAGCGAGTTCACACTGGGGAGAGGCCATTCACCTGCTCAGTCTGTGGGAAGGGATTCACTCAGTCATCCACCCTACGGAGACACCAGCGAGTTCACACTAGAGAGAGGCCATTCACCTGCTGAGAATGTGGGAAAGGATTCACTCAGTCATCCCACCTACTGGCACACCTGTCAGCTCACAATGGGGAGTAGCCATTGTTATGAATCCCTAGGTTTTGTTTGCTGTGGACTGTCATTTTAAGAGAGAGAGAGAGAGAGAGAGAGAGAGAGAGAGAGAGAGAGAGAGAGAGAGAGAGAGAGATTAAGAAGGCAAATCAGTCTGACTTACAGCTTGTTTTCATCGTGTGCAGCTTGTTTAGTTTTAACCGAGGACACAGACACTCAGTCAGACGGAGACGAAGGAGGAAAAATGGAAGAATCGAAACCAGGGAACTAGTGGCCAAGGGTCACTGTTTGGAACTTTCCTTTGCCCACATGGGTGGGCTAATTATCGATTCACCGTACATCGAATGTGTGGTTGTCACCTCATTTGATCCATAGGAGTGGATCTGATTTGGCGTATCCTGTGGAGACCACTTATGTGTTAACCATTGCCTGGCTGTGGTGTGGTAATTCATTAAGACAATACCAATTATGACAAGTCACTTCGGGTGATAATTAGTATGTGGATTTGGAAGGATGACAGATAAAATCTACAGTGACTGTTGTCTCGTTTTACCACCATGGAACCTGTGGAATACAACATAATTGCCTTCTCTCAATATTTACCCTGGATTACAAATATCTCTCTCTCATCACCTATTCTGTGGTTGAACTGAACTTTCATACTTTACCATCTCAAGACTCCAAGCCTTGTTTCCCCCGAGCTCAATAGTTTGGGAGTTATATCTATACACATTTATACACATAACACTCACGAGGAAATCTGCAGATGCTGGAAATTCAAACAACACACACAAAATGCTGGTGGAACACAGGTCAGGCAGCATCTATAAGGAGACGAACTGTTGACGTTTCAGGCTGAGACCCTTCGTCAGGACTAACTGAAAGGAAAGATAGTAAGAGATTTGAAAGTAGTGGGGGGAGGGGAAATGCGAAATGATAGGAGAAGACCGGAGGGGGTGGGATGAAGCTAAGAGCTGGAAAGGTGATTGGCGAAAGTGATACAGAGCTGGAGATGGGAAAGGGTCATGGGACAGGAGGCCTCGGGAGAAAGAAAGGTGGAGGGGAAGCACCAGAGGGACATGGAAAACAGGCAATTAAATATGTCAGTGATGGGGTAAGAAGGGGAAGAGGGGCATTAATGGAAGTTAGAGAAGTCAATGTTCATCCCATCAGGTTGGAGGCTACCCAGCCGGTATATAAGGTGTTGTTCCTCCAACCTGAGTTTGGATTAATTTTGACAGTAGAGGAGGCCATGGATAGACATATCAGAATGGGAATGGGATGTGGAATTAAAATGTGTGGCCACTGGGCGTAGTCTGTTGCTGCTGGTTCGTTTCTAAATCATTATGGTTTGTAACAAAATGGGACCTGCGTCTGGGATATGAACAAATTTAAGGATTGATTTATTATTGATTTCATTGGGGAAATCCCTTTTGATTTATTTGTGTGTGGAAAACCAGCAGCAATGGATGTTGATAGATATCTGGAAGTGTGAACCTCTCAGGCATTAGAGGACACCAGAAGGATTGAGTTGTTGAGTATTGCTAAAACGTTAATACTTGCTAAGGTGAAATTGACAATAAGGAGGGCACAGATGCAGAGTGTAATAGCTGAACATTATGTATCTGAGGGTGTATTTAAAGTGGAGGAGTTGGAGCTGTTTCCTGAAAGTAAACCTAGTGATCTTGAGCTCCAGTAGAAAAATTAAAGATGGAGGCTCCGGAAAGGCAGAGTCAGTTTCAGGCTGGAGAGGCAGAAAAGCAGAAAGAAAATTCTCTTACAAAGTGTAATTAAGGGGAAGGCTTAGCAAGCCTATTCTGCTTTGACAGTTGCTGAAGCAGCTTATTATTTATTTATTTATGCTGCCCCAATCATCGCCACTGGGCTATAAATGTGCAGGAGCAGTGTGTGGTTCAGTGCTTTGCTCAAGGACACACACGCTGCCTCGGCTGAGGCTCGAACTCATGACTTTCAGATTGCATGTTCAACACCTTATCCACATGGCCATGCACCACACATTATGACATTGTGAAACAGGCTGTGCTCAAAGCTTACGAGTTGGTCCCAGAAGCAGACAGGCAAAAGTTTAGAAATTTGAAGAAATCTGTGAACCAGACATACCGAATTTGCTTATGAGAAATTTGTGTGCATTGACCGCTGGTGCACATCTGAACATGTAAATGATGATTTTAACAGCTTGAAAGAGTTGGTTTTAATTGAAGAATTCAGAAGGTGCGTCCCTGATGACATAAAGACGTATTTAGATGGAAATGATGCTGCCACTATGCAGGAATCTGCTGGATTAGCAGATCAGTTTGCTTTAACTCATAAAGTTATGTTTACCCTGAATAAGAGTTTCCAAAAGGCACTTGTCAAGTTGTGGGTAAACCTAATGAGCTCACCCCAGTGGCCTGTACCTGCATTCGGTGAACCCTTTTCCAAAGTTATAGTGGATTGTGTTGGCCCATTGCCAAAGACTAAAGCTGGCCATCAGTATCTGCTAATTATTATGTGTACTGCATCCAGATTCCCAGAGGCAATACCTCTCAGAAATATTAAAGCTAAAACTGTGGCGAAGGCTCTTACCAAGATTTTCACTTTATTCGATTTGCCTTAAGAAATCCAGTCTGATCAAGGATGTAATTTTACATCTGGATTATTCCAGCAGGTAGTTTCTGAACTGGGAGCCAAACAAATTGCATCATCTGTGTACCATACAGAATCACAAGGGGCTTTAGATAGATTTCATTCTACCCTCAAAACAATGATTAAGACATATTGTGTTGAAAATGGAAAAGACTGGGATGAAGGAATACATTTGCTTTTGTCCACAGAAAGAGTGTCAGTACAGGAATCACTGGGCTTTACTCCATTTGAACTTGTATTTGGTCACAGAGTGACCTTTCACCTTGTTAAAAGGAACGGTGGATTGATGGGGATGTACATGTTAACTCGTTAGACTGTTTTAAAGTTCAAAAATAAACTACACCAAGCCTGTAGTCTAGCGAGATTTCTCAAAACAAAATGAAGTGTTGGTTTGATAACAGGGCTCGCGAAAGAAAATACCAGGTGTGAGATAAGGTGCTTGCCTTACGTTGACGAATCCACTTCAGGCGAAATTCAATAGACCATATGAAGTAGTCTCCCAAATTAATGATGTGAATTATGTTATTAAAACACCCAACTGACTTGAACTAACACAAGTGGTACACATAAATATGATAAAACCTTTTTTGGCAAGCAGGTACCATCTGTGTGTGTTGTTATCAAAACAAATGAAACTGTCAACCCTGAGAATGAAACAATTGACTCGTCTGAGACTTTTCACAAGCCAAACATGGTCCCAGTTCGGCTAATGAACTCGGTTGTTCCAGAAAACATTGCTAACAAGTTGTCTCATCTGCAGCCAAAGCAACAACAACAGCTGAAGGAATTAATTCTGAAGTTTAAAGATTTATTTCCTGATGTTCCCAAGCAAACCACGGTCGCAGAACATGATGTAGATGTTGGTCAAGCCAAACCGATTAAACAACTCCCAAAGCGCATTAATGTAGAAAAGTGTAAATTGGCTGACCAGGGAATTGAGTATATGCTGGAGAATGGTATTATTAGGCCTTCAAAATGAGATTGGAGTCACCCTGCATTATTGTGCCCAAACCTGATTGTAGTGTTAGATTTTGCACTGATTATAGAAAGATAAATGCAGTAACAAAAACAGATGCCTATCCTATCCCTAGGGTGGATGATTGCATCGATAAGGCTGGATAAGCTAATTTCTTACAAAGATTGATCTGTTGAAAGGGTATTGGTGTGTTCCATTGACGGACAGAGGTAGAGAAATTTCTGCATTTGTGACACCATCTGGGTTGTATGAATACAATGTTTTGCCTTTTGGAAGGAAAAATGCTCCAGGAACATCCCAGAGAATGATTGATTTTGTAATTCGAGGGTTAGAACACACAGATACCTATATTGATGACTTAGTTACAGGGAGTGGCACTTGGGAAGAGCATAACTCTGCAGTAGAAAAGCTATTTGGCAGGCTATCCTAGGACAACCTTACAGTTAACTTGGCTAAGAGTGAATTTGGCCATGCCAGTGTGACCTGTCTTGGCTATGTTGTAGGTCAAAGCAAGTTAGCTTCTGTTCGGGCAAAAGTCCAGGCAATTTCTCAAGTTCCTATTCTGACTGCTAAGAAGGCTCTTAGAAGGTTTCTGGGAATGGATGGATATTATCGTAAGTTCTGTAAGAACTTTGCTGCTATCACTCTTCCTCTGACCAATCTCCTGAAGAAGGGTGAAAAGTTTGTTTGGACCGAGCCTGGTCAGAAGGCATTTGATTGATTGTTATCAGTATTTGAGATTAGGCCAATCAATGTAGTGCTGTCAGCAAAATTTAATTAGCAGATTGGAGCTATGGGTGGCAACACAAGTCATGGGTGCACAGAGAGTAAAGAAGGGGGCCAAAGTGACAACCCTGTGGGGTATGTGTGCTGAGGGTCAGAGAGACAGAGGAGATGGAGCCCACTCTTACTTCCTGCTGGCGATCTGATAGGAAGTCCAGGATCCAGCTACACAAGGCAGGGTGAAGGCCGAGGTCTCTGAGCTCCTTGTCGATACTTCACGCCTTTGTATGGCTACTTCTCTGCCCATGACTGCAAGGAACTGCAGGTAACTTTGGAGAGCAGAGAACATCAGAGAAACAAGCCTCCACTCCATGGACTCTTCCTACACTTCCCCTCCCTTGGAAAAGCTGGCCAAAGAACCTCATTACCTAGACATTCTTGCTGCAAACCCGCTCCCCCATCGGGGAAGAGATACAAAAGCCTTAAAGTGCGTAACACCAGGCTAAAGGATGGCTTCCTGTCTGCAGTTATAAGCCAAATGAATGATAAAATGGACTCAACCTCACAATGTAACTCGACGTGACCCTGCACCATATGTCTAACTGCACTGCACTTTCTCTGCAGCCATAATGCTTTGTTACAGTGATTATTTTGTTGTATATCAGCTCAATGCACTGTTGAAATGTATCCATCTGTGTGGATGGTACATCAGGCAAGATTTTCACTGTAGCTCAGTACATGATGATAATAAACAAATTTCCCATTTTAATTGTGTGGAAATATTAGACAGACTGAGCTTCTGCTCCAGAAGCTCAGAAGGAAACTGAACTGTTGTCATTTCTGTGGAAAGCAAATATATGGAAAATGCTTCAATCTCACATTACGGTCTGCGGTAACTGGGATCAGGTGACCGGTGGTGGGTCTCCCATATCAATATCAGAATCAGGTTTAATAGCACCGGCATATGTCATGAAATTCGTTGTCCCTGCGGTAGCAGTAGAACCCAATTCATAACAATAGTTATTAACAATTGTGATTTAAAATAACAATATACATATATATAGTACAAAAATAGAAAAAAAAATGTAATAAGCTATTTTAATTGTGTGGAGCAATTTGACTGACTGGGTTGTTGCTTTGGAAATTCTGAGGTGAAGCTGAATTGAACTTTACACATTTATGAGAAGCTCAGATAAATACAAATGGCTAAATTCTCACATGAACGGGTCAGACACCCAGAAACATCGGCTGCACTTCAGCACCTCAAAACAGTGGAGTGAAACATGCAGAAAGTATTGCAGAGAAAAAAAAATTGTCCACCCACAACGAGAGGATGTGACAGATCCGGATCTCACTGACTTGTCTGAACGGGCGAAAGATGAAGCTACACGTACACGGAGAGCAGTGACCCGCAGATGCTGCAGATCTGCAAAATAACATGAACGGGAAACGGGATCAGGTGACGGGTGGAGGGTTTCCCTCCTGAACCGGTGACTCTGCTCCTTGCCCCTCACACGCTGCCCGACCCATCCACCGCATTCCCCACATTATTCCATATTTACCCCAGATACATGTTTATTTTTCCACACCATATCTTCCCCGATCCCTTTCACTCCACCTCCAGGTCACAGAGTCACCGGCTTAATTCCCATCCCGGTCCAAAACATAATTCAGACCCAAACAGGAAATGTTCTCATTTCATTTAAATCAGTTCTGTGTTTATAAACACTCATTTCTATTCACATTCCTCCGGAGCCTTGCTGGACAGGAACACTGAAACATCAAGTGAGAAACAGCAGGAGGCCATTCAGCCCCTCTAACCATCAGCAAGGTGGCGGATGCTCTCCCATCTCAGCCACATGTTTCTGCCCGATCCTCATTTCCTCGATCCCTTCGGTCTCCACACATCTGCCGCCCTCTGTTTTACGTGAGGACGATCACCGAGTCTTCACCGCCCTCTGTGGTGGGGATTTAAAGACATTCACCACCCTCGGAATGGAGACATTAACCCTCATCTAAGTCCCGGACAGTCCATCCCTGTTTCAGAGACTGGGATCCCTGGTTCAACCGGTAATGATGTTCTGCATTTCAATGTGTTCACCTCTCAGTCCTCGATTCTCTAAATGAAAGGGTTATCGCATTTGATCTTTCTTCATATGATGACCCCACCACTCCAGGGATCAGTCTGGTGAATCTTCATTGCACTCTCTATAACAAATACTCTCTAACCTCTTTGTTAATCCTCTATGCAATTAATTTCCATCTTCTGCAGCCCCGTGTTGCCCCAACCACTCACCTCCCACTCCTATCACTATTTCCACCCTCCCACCTCCCCTCTCACCTGGATCCACCTCTCACTCCCCAGCTCTTGCCCCATCCCCACCCCTCACCTCTTTTCTCTGACTATTTCCCGTCCACTCTCAGTCCAGAGGGAGGGTCTCAGCCCGAAATGTTGACGGTCCATTTCCCTCCACAGATGCTGCCCGACCCACTGAGTTCCTCCGGCAGTTTGTTCTTTGGTCTGTATAACCCGTGTTAGTATGGGGAGCGGGATTTTACACCATATTCCAGGTACAATCTCAACAAAGCACAAATAATGGTCACTTTGCCCGGACCACTGGCCCCGCTTGCAGGGCAACAGACTGCCGGTGTTTGCCCCCCAATGTGGTGAATCCCTCTGCTGGACACCACCATGGGCCCAGACATTTCCACAGATGAGCCCCTCCTGTCCCCACCGGGACAAACATCCTGTCCGCCCCCTCTCTCACCATCTTCATCCTTTCAATAAAATCCCCCCTCCCCAGGGAACCGGCATCAAACCGACGGGCCGAGCGGTCTCCTCCCACCTCTCAGCGATACATCAGACTCCGGCCGCAGGAGACGCTTCACAAACGCCCCAACTTCCCTCGGAGGGAAATGGAAATAAATCAGAAAGCGGACATTTACTTTGAGGTTTTCTCCGCTCTGAGGAGGCGGTCGGCGCTTGAGCGGGAGACGGACTCAGCGGGGTAACGCCCACTCGGCTTGTCCGCCTCCGCGACTGGTTGTAACCGGTGATTGGCATCGCTTCGCACCAATGGGAATAGCGCAGCTCCCGAATCCTGTGTTGACAGCGGTGGGGGAGGGGCTGGTCACGTGATTATTAGCCCAGCCGTTAAACTGATAAAGCTCGAGCACAGCAGCGCGTGGGTGACGTAAGACACCGCGCACGTGAGGGCAGATCCCGGTGTCGGGAGCCCATGTGTGACTTCAGTCGCGCGTGGGGGGAGGAGCTGTGTCTGACGTCACCTGTGGGAGAGCGCTGGCATTTAAAAGCACCTTAATGGACTTTTCAGTGGGACAACAACATTAATGACGGGTTTCATCACTGAATCCAGTGTTGTGGGATGGAAAGTCCCCTGTTATGTGTCCGGCTGTGGCGTGTTGTTGGTGGAGTGGGCAGCGTGGTGATTGTCTCGATTCGGGTCACAACACCAGAATTGCCAGCGGGGTCCACACACAGTGTATTAGTCAACAGAAAACCTCTCGTCCCTGCAGTCTTTGTCTCCTGGTCAACTCAACACCCTGACAGTGTGGACCATAGATACCCCTTCCTGTCAGAGTCAGGGAATCATTCAGACAGCTGATCGCTGAGAGGAATTATATTTATTGGTCATTAAAGTTCACCCAGATTCGTTTGGACGGATTTGATGTGGAGTTCGGGGTGTCACAGTGAAAGGGTCGGACGGCCGAACTCTCTCCGTTGTCCAAACATCCTTCCAGGTGAGGCGACACTTCACCTGTGAATCTTCCGGGGTCGCATGTTGTGTCCGCTGCTCCCGATGCGGCCGCCTCTACACTGGTGACACCGGCTCCTCCGCAGTTGTGCGGGGTAGGAGTGTTTTTTGGGGGTTGATGATTGGGATGCTGTTCTTCTTGATGCGGGGGGTAAGGTGAGAGTTTGATTATTTTCTCTGAACGACTTTCATTCTTTTTATTTCTTTCGTGGCACTCTGGAGAAGAAAAAAAACTTGCAGTTGTTTATGGATACCTGATTTGATAATAAATTAACCGTTGAACTCTCCGCTCCGAGCAGGACTTCCCGGTGTCCAAGCATTTTCATTCCGATGCCCATTCCAGTTCTGACATGTCAACCCATCGCGTCCTCTTGTGCCAAGATGAGGCCACCCTCAGGGTCCAGGATCAGCACCTCATATTCCGTCTGGGTACACCCTTCCTCAACTTGATAGCTTAAGTATCGATTAAATTGGAGAGTTTAACATCGGTAGCTGAGCGAAGGGCGCTGAGTAGGCTACGGTCAATTATGGAAAACTCTGAACATCCTCTACATAGCACCATCCAGAGACAGAGAAGCAGTTTCAGCGACAGGTTACTATCGATGCAATGCTCCTCAGACAGGATGAAGAGGTCAATACTCCCCAATGCCATTAGGCTTTACAATTCAACCGCCATGTCTTAAGAACTTTTTAAAAGCTATTATTAATGCTTTTTGAGATAGTGATTTAGATGCATATCATATTTTTTACTGAGTTAAGTATTGTATGTAATTAGTTTTGCTACAACAAGTGTATGGGACATTGGAAAAAAGTTGAATTTCCCCATGGGGATGAATAAAGTATCTATCTATCTATATATCTATCTATCTATCTATCTATCTATCTATCTATCTATCTATCTATTTCTCCTTCCTGTGAACAAATTTCCCTCACACCCCTCCCTCTCACTCCCTCTGTGACTTTTCACGTCCTCTCACCTGCGTATCACTTCTCTCTGGGTCCAGTGCTCCATCCCTTTCTCCTATTCTCCACTCCCCTCTCCTATTAGACTCTATTTTCTTCTGCTCTTGAGCTTTCCCACCTACCTGGTTTCACCTATCACCTTCCAGCGAGACATTTCACGCCCTGCCCGATTTAATTCAGATTTTCCCCCCATTCCATCTCAATCCTGAAGCAGGGTTCAACTGGAAACGTCGACTGTTGATTCTTTCCGATAGATGCTGCCCGGCCTGCTGAGTTCCGCCAGCATTTTGTTTGTATTGCTCTGAATTTCCGTGCTCTCTCCGGTCCTGTTCACCCTGTACACATCAGACTTCCAATATAACTCGGAGTCCTGCCATGTGCAGAAGTTCGCTGATGACACGGCCTTAGTGGGGTGTGTCAGGAATGGACAGGAGGAAGAGTATAGGAAACTGATACAGGACTTTGTGATATGGTGCAACTCAAGCTACCTGCGTCTCAATATCACCAAGACCAAGGAGATGGTGGTGGACTTTAGGACCTCATATGGAGCCAGTGATCATTAATGGAGAATGTGTGGAGCAGGTTAAGACCTACAAGTATCTGGGAGTACAGTTAGACGAGAAGTTAGACTGGACTGCCAACACAGATGCCTTGTGCAGGAAGGCACAGAGTCGACTGTACTTCCTTAGAAGGTTGGCGTCATTCAATGTCTGTAGTGAGATGCTGAAGATGTTCTATAGGTCAGTTGTGGAGAGCGCCCTCTTCTTTGTGGTGGCGTGTTGGGGAGGCAGCATTAAGAAGAGGGATGCCTCACGTCTTAATAAGCTGGTAAAGAAGGCGGGCTCTGTCGTGGGCAAAGTACTGGAGAGTATAACATCGGTAGCTGAGCGAAGGGCGCTGAGTAGGCTACGGTCAATTATGGAAAACCCCGAACATCCTCTACATAGCAGCATCCAGAGACAGAGAAGCAGTTTCAGCGACAGGTTGCTATCGATGCAATGCTCCTCAGACAGGATGAAGAGGTCAATACTCCCCAATGCCATTAGGCTTTACAATTCAACCGCCAGGAGTAAGATATGTTAAAGTGCCGGGGTTGATTGTATTTAATGTATTTAAGTAAACTACTTAAGAACTTTTTAAAAGCTATTATTAATGCTTTTTGAGAGAGTGATTTAGATGCATATCATACTTTTACTGAGTTAATTATTGTATGTAATTAGTTTTGCTACAACAAGTGTATGGGACATTGGAAAAAAAATGTTGAATTTCCCCATGGGGATGAATAAAGTATCTATCTATCTATCTATCTATCTATCTATCTATCTATCTATCTATCTATCTATCTATCTATCTATCTATCTATCTATCTATCTATCTGCGGACTTCGTCGTGTTTGTGATTTACCTCTCCGTTGTCCCTCCCGCCTCCGACCAGTGGTGGCGCTGCATGGGCCTCCAGAGACTGGTGGCGCTGCATGTACCTCCGGGCACCGGTGGCGCTGTGCGTACCTCCGGCCACCGGCGACGATGTGAAGACCTCCGGACACCGGTGGTGCTGGGGAGACCCTCCTGCTAAAGGCATGCGGTTTGCTCACTGTATCTGTTGTTGGCGTTTCTCCGATTCGAGCGGGGGTGAGTCGTAGTTGATCCCGAGATTGTGTGAATCTGGGCCGGTTACATTGAGCCCTACGGCTGGAGCTGTACGAGGGGTGATTTTTTGCTGCTGGAACTGTACGAGGGGTGATTGATAAGTTCGTGGCCTAAGTTAGACGGCCTGAAGTTACACAGCTCTCGGTAGCTGCACGTGTAGTTCAACTCTTTGAGTGATTATGCAGAAAGTTTGAAATTAATAACTTTTGTGGTCTTTCTGTTTCAGATAATTGAAAATAGCTAGGTTTTGTAAACACGAGGAAATCTGCAGATGCTGGAAAGGTTTTGTAAAATTGACCTCTTCCACCTTCGGCCACGAACTTATCAATCACTCCTTGTATGTCACACCCAATTTTTGTACCTGCTCATTTCATGTACTGAACAACTTCCTTGCCCCATTCACGTAACATATATGTAATGAGCAGGTACACAAATTGGGTGTCACGCACGCACACACACACGTATATGTGTGTGTGTATATATACAAATATATGAGAATATGCCTTTTTATAATATCGAGCACTATACCAAGATGAAAGAAATATATATGATTTCCAGAGCTCCACAGAAATATAGTGATAGTTAAGACATAAGTTAAGATTATAGCCAATCACAACATTTAAGTATATAACTGGTACAATAAAACATATAATACTTAATTTAATAATATGACAAAGTAGCACATGGTTACATTCACTAATTATCACAAAATATAATTATCAAGCAAGTTAACGTTGTTTGCTTAGAAGCCATAGGGTTGTTTGTGAGATAAATTTAGTTTTGTATTAGCAAGTAATCCACGGATCACCACAGTCACAGCTCCTGGATTTCACCAAAAACAATCAAATATCCTAATGTTATTAGTGGTATTTTCCCCACCAGCCACCAACCCCTCTCCCCAACCCCCACTTCTGTAAGTTTCCCTCTATTTAATATGCGGCCGCTGTTAAATTCCCCGCTTGTTTATTTTGACTGTTTTTTACGGAGGTGCTGGAGTGGCGTTCCGGTGAGCACCGGCAGCACTGCACCCCTGTTAGATCCAAGTAAAATGGACCCGGGGATCAAGCTGCCCAGGTGTATGAAGTGTTGAGTGAGTATTTCTGGTTTGGGATCAGATGTTTGTTTCTGGAGTTCCTTTGGAAGCAATGACTGCCAGTCTGAGGAGAGAATTAGTTCCCATTCCATCCCTCACAGGGAGAGGCTGTGAGTAAATGGGCTGTTCTGTGTTTGAACCAGTAGAAATAAACCTGGGGGGGGTGGGTGTTCAGTGTTCGGACTGTGTTTGGAAATTCCTCCTCACTGTCACCTGTCTGTCAGACAGTGGAAATCAAACAGAAACTCAAGTGGCTGGAGATCTGCACTAAAAATGAGAAATTCTGAATCCATTCTGACAAAAGGTTGTGAACCTGAATCCTTAAATTTGTTGCTCTCCCCACAGCAGTTCCTTACCTGTTGAGCGAATCTGGTGATTCCAGTTTCTTTTTATCACATTCACTCTGGAATGGTTTAAATTTCCTGATGGTCTGTTATACTTGGGAATGTGTTCAGTGCAGTTGTTGCTAACAAGGTTCACATGAATAATCTCAGGAGTGATCGGCTTTATGTATGAGGAGTATTTGATGGTTATGGACCTGTGCTCAATGGAGTTCAGAGGGACGGTGGGGGTGGTGGAGGGATTAGTAACAAGGTTCACGTGAATAATCTCAGGGATGATCGGCTTTATGTATGAGGAGCATTTGATGGTTCTGGGGCTGTGCTCAATGGAGTTCAGAGGGACGGTGGGGGTGGTGGAGGGATTAGTAACAAGGTTCACGTGAATAATCTCAGGAATGATCGGCTTTATGTATGAGGAGCATTTGATGGTTATGGGGCTGTGCTCAATGGAGTTCAGAGGGACGGTGGGGGTGGTGGAGGGATTAGTAACAAGGTTCACGTGAATAATCTCAGGAATGATCGGCTTTATGTATGAGGAGCATTTGATGGTTCTGGGGCTGTGCTCAATGGAGTTCAGAGGGACGGTGGGGGTGGTGGAGGGATTAGTAACAAGGTTCACGTGAATAATCTCAGGAATGATCGGCTTTATGTATGAGGAGCATTTGATGGTTATGGGGCTGTGCTCAATGGAGTTCAGAGGGACGGTGGGGGTGGTGGAGGGATTAGTAACAAGGTTCACATGAATAATCTCAGGAATGATCGGCTTTATGTATGAGGAGTATTTGATGGTTCTGGGGCTGTGCTCAATGGAGTTCAGAGGGACGGTGGGGGTGGTGGAGGGATTAGTAACAAGGTTCACGTGAATAATCTCAGGAATGATCGGCTTTATGTATGAGGAGCATTTGATGGTTCTGGGGCTGTGCTCAATGGAGTTCAGAGGGACGGTGGGGGTGGTGGAGGGATTAGTAACAAGGTTTACGTGAATAATCTCAGGAATGATCGGCTTTATGTATGAGGAGCATTTGATGGTTATGGGGTTGTGCTCAATGGAGTTCAGAGGGACGGTGGGGGTGGTGGAGGGATTAGTAACAAGGTTCACATGAATAATCTCAGGGATGATCGGCTTTATGTATGAGGAGCATTTGATGGTTATGGGGCTGTGCTCAATGGAGTTCAGAGGGACGGTGGGGGTGGTGGAGGGATTAGTAACAAGGTTCACATGAATAATCTCAGGAATGATCGGCTTTATGTATGAGGAGCATTTGATGGTTATGGGGCTGTGCTCAATGGAGTTCAGAGGGACGGTGGGGGTGGTGGAGGGATTAGTAGCAAGGTTCACGTGAATAATCTCAGGAATGATCGGCTTTATGTATGAGGAGTATTTGATGGTTCTGGGGCTGTGCTCAATGGAGTTCAGAGGGACGGTGGGGGTGGTGGAGGGATTAGTAACAAGGTTCACATGAATAATCTCAGGAATGATCGGCTTTATGTATGAGGAGCATTTGATGGTTCTGGGGCTGTGCTCAATGGAGTTCAGAGGGACGGTGGGGGTGGTGGAGGGATTAGTAACAAGGTTCACGTGAATAATCTCAGGGATGATCGGCTTTATGTATGAGGAGCATTTGATGGTCATGGGGCTGTGCTCAATGGAGTTCAGAGGGACGGTGGGGGTGGTGGAGGGATTAGTAACAAGGTTCACGTGAATAATCTCAGGGATGATCGGCTTTATGTATGAGGAGCATTTGATGGTTCTGGGGCTGTGCTCAATGGAGTTCAGAGGGACGGTGGGGGTGGTGGAGGGATTAGTAACAAGGTTCACGTGAATAATCTCAGGAATGATCGGCTTTATGTATGAGGAACATTTGATGGTTATGGGGCTGTGCTCAATGGAGTTCAGATGGGGGTGAAAGGGGACGGGGTGGTTAAGTAAACCTACCGAATGCTGAAAAGCTTGAATGCAGTGGACGTGGAGGGGATGTTTCCATTAGACAGGGAGTCTGTGATCTGACAGCACTGTCTTAGAATGCTTCCCTTTAAAACTGAGATGAGAGAAATTTCTTCAGCTAAAAGATGGCTGATCTGTGGAATTTGTTGCGACAGAGGTTGGTTGAGGCTGCCATTTGGGTATATTTATGGCAGAGATTAATATACTAATTGCTAAGTAGCTTCAGGGTTACAGGAGGAAGGCAGGAATATGGTGTTGGAATAAAAATCAGCCATGTTTGTATGGTGGAGCAGATCAGATGGATCAAATCACCTAATTCTGTTCCTTATGTCTTACCATGACTGAATGATGGCTCCCATATTCTTTTGTGTCATGTTAGAGACAATAAAAGATGTTCACTGAGATCATTATATCTGCCTTCAACGTTTAAATTTCAGTGAGTTTTGTTCTTAGTGACATTAAGCAGAAATGTTTGGTTCTCCTTTTTATTGTTAATGTGCTTCATTATCTTTCATGTTAAAGTTAGACCTGTGGTGGGAGATTTATTGGAAGAAAAACCACAACTGGAAGCAAAGCGCGACTGAAGACGAGGGAACAGCAACAAGTGAACCAGCCCGAGGATTGAAAGCATCAACTGGAGCGAACCCTTCTGACTCGGAGATTCCATTGATTCAGTCAGGAGAAAGTTTGGTGAGTCTCATTTACACAAACACTGGTAGGAAACAGCTCGAGTGAGACTGAATGTGCCCAGAAGAACCAGTTATGCCTCTGTCAGACCCAGTTGCAATCAGTCCAGGTCTGGTACTGTGCTT
The DNA here is from genome assembly GCF_048418815.1 of Hemitrygon akajei. Lineage (NCBI taxonomy): Eukaryota > Metazoa > Chordata > Chondrichthyes > Myliobatiformes > Dasyatidae > Hemitrygon > Hemitrygon akajei. The sequence continues at coordinate 2,681,124 of NW_027331933.1, read as the reverse complement.
CCAGCAGCCCAGCCCTTTAAAACCACTCCCATTCTGTGGAAGTCGAATCTGGATAAAGTCACTCAGAGACCGTACGGTACAAACTCTGTATTCCAAGCACCCGGGGCTTACTCAGTTAGTCGCTCAAACAGGAACAGTCAATGATTGTTCCCACCCAATCCACTAACTGACTAACAATTCCCCTTCACCACAGATATATCAGTCCAGATACCCCCACACAAGACAGGCTGGAGCCAAAGATATTTACTACATGACAGGCTGGAGCCCCTAAAGACAAATTACAAAATAGTCATAATGGCTTACACACACAGAACAGACTGAAGCTGTCCTATCTGTATGCATGAACACACAAGGCAATGAGCGTCCTGAAACCCTAGCTAGCTACCCTCAAGAAGAAATATGGCTCAGCATGGCTTAGTACATCTATTGATCATCATCAGTTTCTTTCAGAAAAACAGGCAGCTATTATTTAACGAAGTGTTAAACCATACTTCATCATTCCCTGCTTTTTGATTGTTACATGAGCAACAAAACAGTATTTTTTTACAGAGAAAGCAATCGAGTACAGCTTTGACCTATCAGTGGGCAAAAACGGCATACAACAGTAACTATAACAATGATATGTACAACTATTAGGACATAATACAATATCAAGCCCCACATATTACCAAACAGGCCTTCGAAGATCACCATTTCGACCCTTCGGTGAACCCGTGTAAATCCTGCCCTACTTTCTTGATGCTGTCAATATCCCTGGCAGTGTGCTCGGAGAGGGATGTAACGTTAGTGGACTCATCAGGGATATAGGTGCAGCATTCTGTGTCAATAATAGCACAGGTTCCCCCTTCTCAGCTAGGATAAAATATAAAGCCGTAAGATTCTATAGGACTGTTTGCCAGATTGCAATCATTTCAGTGGATTTTTCTGTTACTTGGGCCTGTGTTTCTGTCAGGGCCCCTGCAGTATTGTGGCCAGCTCCTCAAGTGCTGTAGCCAAATTGATTATCTCTCGTGAATTCCCGGCTACTCCATAGGAGAGAAAAACTATCATCAAAGATCGCTCAGTCACAGTTATTCCTCTCCGCTGCTGGGCACCTGCAAGTATGGCCACGATGCATGTTTCCCAGTGTAGGAAGTTCCGTTTGGTGGGGGCCTGAGATACATCTGTCAAAACACTGTGTCTGTCAGGGCCCCTAGTTCTACCCGTTTGGCATAAGTGTGACAGAGACAGAAAGATCGTAACTGGATGCTGGGGTGAGCCCTCTCAAAGACATAAACACAAACACCACTGTAATGGTTTAAATGAACCAGCAGCAATAGACCACACCTGGAGTCTGGTTTTGATATTAAAAGTACTGTCTTTATTAGTATCTACTTGTATAACAACTTAAGCAAAATAATCTAAAGTTAAAGGTGTTATGAGTACACATATGTGTAAATATAACTCCCAAACCACTGAGCTCAGGGAATACCGAGCTTAAAGTCTTGAGATGGTGAAGTATGAAAATTCAGTTCAGCCATGGAATAAATGACAAGAGAGATATTTGTAATCCAAGGTGAATGTCGAGAGAAGACAATTACGTTGAATTCCACAAATTCCACGGTGGTAAAACGGGATAACAGTCGCCGTAGGTCTTATCCGTCGTTGTTCTAAATCCACATACGAATTATCACCAGAAGTAGCTTATCACAGGAGTACTGTCTTCAGAAGGAACTACCACCCAGGCAAGGGTTAACACACAGGTAGATTCTGCAAGGTATTCCCAATCCAGATCCAACACACAAAGTATTACTGACAGTGATTTCCACAGAGTATCCCTTCTCACAAGTGTTTACCATATAACACACCCGAATCCGGCTAAAAGTTAACAAAAGTGGTAGCCATGAGATACTCCAACATATCCCCATATGGATTATACGAATTATCACCAACAGTGATTGGTCACAGGGGTACCTCTTCAAGTGAATTACCACCCCTAGGCAAGGGTTAGCACAAGTGGTCCTCACAGGATATTCCCAAACCAACAGATCCACTCCAATGGATCAAACAAAGTGACAATCACACATTCGGTATAGGCTGGATCAATAGTCAACCCACCCTTGTGGGCATAGGAGAGTCCAAACAGTGACCTTTGGCCACTAGGTCCTTTGTTTCGAACCTTCCATCTTCTTTCTTTCTCTTCGGCTGACTGTGTGTCCTTGCTTAAATAAAACAAACTTTGAGCTATGTGAACACAAGCTGCCAGCAAGTATAAACATGCTCCATGGTCAAATAGTTCCAGCCCTCTCTCTCTCTCTCTTTGTAAGAATCAAACAGGAGCCGAGAAAGCTGGTGGCTGACATCACTCAGGCACTATCTCTTAAAATGACAGTCCACGGCAAGAAACCTAGAGGTTCATCACTCTCTACTATCAACCAATACAATTTCCTTTAGTCCGAGAGAGTCCTTCTACTCAGTAACACGTTTGTAGTCTGTTTGATGTATTCACCGAGATTGCCCTTTCAGTTTCACAGCCGTCGGAGTGGTCAGTAACACCTGATATGGTCCTCTCCACCGAGGTCTGAGTTTCCCTCAATCCCAGTTCCTGATCAGGATAAATTCCCAGGTTCTATGGTGGGATAGTCACTCCTCTCTGCAGGGTAGTTCTCTTCCTTGTAAGCCTGTCATACCTATGAATGTAACGCTTGGAAAATTTTGGTTAGTTGGCATATTTATTTCCCCATCTCTTCCAATATCTAATTTTGCTGGTAGGCTTTCTGGGAGCAACGGTGCACAAGGTCTTGGTCGCCAGGGTATTCTCATGGGCCATCCATAAATGTTTTAAACTGGTGACAACCCCGCTTTCCCCTATGGGGTAACCTTCGTGGAATAGGGCTAACGGTAGGACCTTCAACCAAGTGAGTCCAGTCTCCGCTGTTAGTCTGGCCAGTTTACTCTTCAGAGTGCCATTGGCTCTTTCCACTCTGCCAGCGGCCTGTGGGTGGTGTACACAGTGGAATTGTTGCTGGATAGCTAGTTCGTTACATACCCCTTCATTTACTTTCACCACAAAGTGTGGGCCATTGTCAGAGCTCAGCATCTCTGGCAGGCCGTACCTGGGAATTATATCCCATAATAATACCTTCACAACAGTCACAGCAGTATTAATGGTAGTTGGAACAGCTTCAATCCATCTACTAAACGCATCTATAATAACTAAGCAGAATCTATAGCAATGTACTCTAGGCAATTCAATAAAATCAACTTGTAGACACAGAAAAGGATCCACCTGTCAAGGGAGTCGTATCCGGTGTGCAGGGTTCAGGTTACCAACCATTCCCTCCTTTCCCAGGGGTGTACAATTATGTATATAATCGGCCAATATTGGTAAAAACTGTGTAGGAACACAAACCTGTCCCGCTGGGGTGATCCAAAAACCTAGGTCAGGGTCTTTCTGGCACCCCATCGGGGACCACAGTTTGTGCTCCTCCTCAGAGGCGTCCCCCGAAAATTATGTACCTCTCAGATGTCCGGCAAACCCGTTCTGCTTTAGTCATGGAGGGTTGCTTAACGGGAATGATGGATACCATGGATATTTTGAGGAATTATTCCAAAAAGCATAGTCAATTTATTAGGTTGTAAATTGATTCTGTGCTTTAGAAATTGTCGAAAAGATTGACTTCCAAAACTGTTTTAATATAGAACATGACCAGAACACATGTGTCAGTGTGGCTATCTCATTTTTACATCTGTCACAATACTTGTCAACATTGGGAAATATTTTTGGAAGTCTCTCCTTCATCAAATGGTAATAATGTACAATTTTAAATTGAATCAGTGAATGACTAGCACAGATCGAAGAAGAGTTAACCAGCTTCAGAATCCATGTCCAATCCTCCCATATAAAAGGGAAATTGAGTTCCTTCTCCCAATCCTGTTTAATCTTAAGTAAAGGACGCTTATCCCTTTGTAATAATAAATTATAAATTCTTCCATAGAACCTTTCAATGAGGGGTTCATATTCATAATAGTATCTAACAAATCAGCCTCCAATATGTAAGGAAAGTTACTTAAATATTTTTGTAAACAATGTCTAACTTGAAGATATTGTAAAAAATGTGAATATAAGAGAGAATACTTATCGACAAATTGTTCAAAAGACATCAATCTGCCTTCTTTAAATAAATCCAAAAAAGAATTAATACCTTTATTTTTCCAAAGTAAAAAAAAGTGGAACACTCCAAGAAGGTTTAAAAAAGTAATTATGATAAATTATACTACAAAGTTTAATTTTTTTAAGATTAAAAAAATTGCGGAACTGGATCCAAATTTGTAAAGAGTGCTTAACCACAGGATATAGGTTTAAATTAGGAACTTTAGCTAATTGTATAGGTAGAGTAACTCCTAATAAGGAAGTAAAATAAAACTGTTTCACAGCTCTCAGTTCCTGGTCTACCCAGATTGGCTGTTCATTCCTATCAACCCAATATAACCAGAAGGACATACACTGCGTTAACAGCCCAATAATACATTCATAGATTAGGCAAAGTGAGACCACCATCCTTTTTCAACTTTTGCAAATGACATTTACCAATTCTTGGTCTTTTATTATCCCAAATAAAAGCTAGAATAATAGAATCAATCCAATCAAAAAACTTCTTAGTAAACAAAAAACAGGAATATTCTGAAATAAATATAAAAATTTTGTTGGGCGGAAGCAGGCATTTTGCTTACTTCTTCTGGAATAATCCCAAAAATTGCTGTAAATGGATTAGGTTGAACATCTACATCTATAACTTTAGATAATATTCCAAACACATCCCTCCAAAAATTGTTTAAACTTACACATGACCAAAACATATGAGTTAAAGTAGCCATTTCTGTGTTACATCTGTCACAAATAGGGCTTATATTAGTAAAAATATGCGTCAATTTATCTTTGGATATATGGGCCCTGTGTACTATCTTAAACTGAATTTAGATATGGCGTGTGCAGATAGGTGAATTATTGACTAAATAATAAATTTTACTCCACTGATTATCTGAAAGTGAATGTTGAAGTTGTACTTCCCAGGTGCGTTGAACCCTATCATTAGGCGACATGCAAGCATTCATTAACTGTTTATAAAGGATTGCTATTAATTGTTTTTGAAAAGGTTTAAACTGAAAAATAGCATAAGCCAAATTTAAAGAGCAGGCCGAGGGGTAAATTGGTAAAAAATCACGTAAAAAATTCCCAACCTGTAAATATCTGAAAAATGTGTATTAGAGATATCATATTTGTCCATTAACTGTGTAAAAGACATTAAACAGTCTTGTAAAAACAAATCTAAAGAAGTCCACTGAAGGAGTAAAATTGGCTTTATAAAGATCCTGATATTTTTTAGTAATTATAACACCTAAATATCTAAAAGAATCCATAACTTTAAAAGGAATATTATCATATATAGAGTCAGATTCATTTAAAGGAAGTAATTCACTTTTACTAAAATTTATTTTATATCCTGAAAGGTCTCCAAATTTGTCATTTAATTTTAGCAAAGCAGGAATAGATTATTCAGGCTTGGATATATATACCAATAAATCATCAGTGTAAAGAGAGATCTTGTGCATGATCTCATTCACAAAAATTCCATGAATATTTTCGGTTTCACAAAGAGCAATAGCAAGGGGCTCTAGTCTTAAGTCACATAACAAAGGACTTAATGGACAACCTTGGCTTGTCCCCCGTGATAGCTGAAAAAAGGAGACCTACAGTTATTAGTGACAACAGCAGCAATAGGAGCTTTATATATCATTTTAATCCAATTATTAAAATTAATACCAAAACCAAATTTTTCTAAAGTATTAAATAAATATTTCCATTCGATTCAATCAAATACGTTTTCAGCATCCAAAGATATAAGGCATTTTGTGGAGTTTTAGAAGAAGGTGAATATATAATGTTAAATAATCTCCGAACATTTGAGAAAGAACAATGACCCTTTATAAAGCCTGTTTGAACTTTAAAAATGATTTTACCCAAAATACTCTCCAACAGATTGGCCATTATCTTTAAGTGAATCTTAGCATCAACATTCAATAATGAAATAGGTCTGTATCAGGCACAATCAGAAGGATCTTTATCCTTTTTCAGAATTAATGAAATAGAAGCTTCATAAAAAGTAGAGGGTAAATCACTTTTCACAAAAGATTCTTTAAACATCTCCAACATATATGGAGAAAGCAATTTTCCAATTTTTTAATAAAATTATACAGGATAACCAGCAAGTCTCGAGGCCTTACCAGATTGCATTGAGAAAATAGCTTTATGAATTTTGGATTCAGTAATTTAGGCATCCAGAGTTTTTTGATCCTCAACAGAAATTTTAGGAAAAGCAATCGTTTGTAAAAAAAAAGCAACAACATTCATTTCAGAAGAGTCTACTGGACATTGAGATTTATAAAGTTCAGTATAAAAGTCTGGAAAAATCTTATTAATTTCTTCATAATCCCGAGCCAGGGTTCCATCTTTTCTACGAATTTTCAAAATTTGCCTCTTGGCTCCAGCTGATATTAATTGAGATGCAAGTAGTTTATTATTTTTATCTCCAAACATATAAAATTGGGTCTTTAGCTTAAGTAGATAACCTTCAATTGAATGAGTTAATAATAGGTTATATTATGATTGAAGTTCCACCCTTTTTTAAATGTCAATATTAGGGGAAGTCACATAGACATTATCTAAGTCTTTAATTTGTTTAAAAATTTTATCTAATTTTTGCTTTAGTCTGTTTTTTAAGTTTAGTTGAATAAGAAATAATCTGACCACATAAAAATGCTTTGAATGTATCCAATATAATTAATTTAGACAATCCTCCTATATCATTAAAAAGTAAAAAAATTCTTTTCTCTGGCTTTCAATAAAACTGATAAAGTCAGAGCTTTGCAATAAAGTCTGAGACATGTGCCATGGTGGACGGCCAAAAATGTCATCGTCAAATTCAAAGGACAAACTCAAAGGCGCATGATCAGGTATAGCAATAGCATCATATTCACAGTTTTTAACATTAGGCAAAAGACAGGGATCAACTATAATATAATCAATCCTTGAATATATTTTATAAACATGGAAAGAAAAAGAATATTCTCTGTTATCAGGGTGTAAATGCCTCCATAATTTGATCAACCCAAAATTGGTCAAAAAAGAGTTAATAACTGATGCAAAATGATTTGGAAGTTGTTGATTAGTTGAGCTCTTATCAATCATAGGATTTAAGCAACAGTTAAAATCCCCACCCATTAACAACATATACTCATTTAAATCTGGCAGTAAAGCAAATATTTTTTTTAAAAAGCAGGATCATCTAAATTAGGACCATACAAATTAACCAAAACAACCTTTCTATTACAAATCACTCCTTTAACTATTAAAAATCTACCATTAGAATCTGACTCAATATCCTCTTGAGTAAATATATTAGATTTAATAAAGATAGACACACCCTTAGTTTTGCTCTGAGAAGTAGCATGGAGTTGTTTTCCATTCCACCATCCAAAAAAATCTATTTTGATCTCCTGCCTTGATATGCGTCTCCTGAGCAAAAATTATATCAGGTTGGAATCGATTAATAATTTGAAGTCTTTTTTGTTTAATAGGATAATTCCAACCACGTATATTCCAAATTATTACATTAATCCATTTAACTGCCATACTATAATTTTATTCTAATTTACTTTATACATGCGCAGAACACATACCAATACGGGATTATCAAAGATGGCAGTGATGAAGAATAAAGCCATATAGAAAACACGCATGCTCCAGAACCACCCAATGGGAAAAAACTCCTAACTCTAAACCCACCCACCCTCCCAAAAGCCTGAAAAAACGGCAAGTGAACTAAGATCGATGCGAAGACATGGGCCACTCTGTTGGTCTCGTCTCTGCCTCCCCCCAGCCACGACATAAAATAAATAAAATGACCTTGCAAGAAAGACAGTAAAGTCTCAACAAAGGAGAGTGTTTACATTCTATCATGTGTTAAACAGAAAAAGAAGCAAAATAATATAATCTCTTAGAGAGAAAAACCAGCCCCATCTTAAGTTTAGCTTTAAATCCCTAAGAAAACTTTAAAATCAGTTATAGGGCACTATAATGAAACAGATTTAAAAAAGTTAATAGTATACTTAACTGAACTAAATTGATGGAAATATTAATTAGTAAAATCATAGTAACTTAACCCTCCAAAATAAATATATAAAAAGAAACCCTGTTGGTAGAAAAAACAACTACCAGTTAGTAATTTAAGAAACAACAAAAAAAAACAAATATTAGATAAAAGGAACAAATCCTTTTATCCTCTTTTCTCAGTCAAATATGTAATTAACCATTTAAACAGTCAAACTTGATCCGTAAATCTTCTTTCCAAAAAAAAAATCCAATAGGATGTAATGATGAGCAGGTTTTCTTTTCTTCTTTTATTAATTTGTCAATGAAATATCCAAATAGCCTTCATATATCTTCTTTTCGTAGTGTGAGTAATATACAGATAATCAAACAGATTTTCAGATAGTTCATTCGGTAGTAACGTCAGTGGCAGTGACAGGTATTGCCTGGACAAAATCCAGCTCGACTTTTGGGTCAAAGAAAGTACATGGGGAAGAATTAGGAGGAAAAACTTTCTTTCTTGTCGGGTAACTCAAAGAGGGGAATCATTTCTTATCATATGCTTGTTTCATTACCAAAGCAAATCTTGCTCTTTGTTCCATTACTTCTTTTGGATAATCTTCATAAAAACGGAGCTCAGACTCATTGAATCTGAAAACTCTGTTTTCTTGTCTGTCGCATTATTTGATCTTTAATTTTAAAGTGATGAAAACAAGCCAAAATAAATCTTGGTCTGGTTGAGTCTTTAAATTTCGAAGTGGACAGCCTGTCTGCTCTTTCAATAGCAGGTAGCTGTGATGAAATAGTCAGAAATAGATCATGAAAGAGCTTACCAAAGTAAACCATTAAGTCTCCATTTTCAGCTCCTTACTGCAATCCAACGATTCGTATGTTGTTTCTGCGAGACTTAGTTTCCAAATCAATAATCTTATTAACGATATTTTTCCAAACGGGTTGTAGTTTCAGACAGTTTTTGCTTAGTTGACTTCAATTCCTCTTCATAATTAGTAACTTGAGTTTCCATATCTTTAAGTTTTCCCAGAAATAAGTTCATTTCATTACATTCTTTTCCAGTTGATCTTTAATTGCCTTATTCTGATCTTGAATTGATTTCAGTGTCCGAACGATATCTTCAGGCCATGATGGCATTTCATCAGATCTTTCCTTCGGCGTCTTTCCTTTTTCATTACCTTTGTCAGTAGGTTCATGCAGATTCTTCCCACTTCTTGTAGACATAGACATATCACTCCCTTTCAAGAATCAGCAATTAAAAATTTGAAATTCAAAATTTAAGCTGTGAGCGGGAGAGAAGATGAAGAGCAGCACAGAATTAGTGCTACTCCATCGACAGACAGAGGGAGTCTCCATTCAAATTCACCTGTAATATTAGTTCCCTTCGGGGTTGATTGGCATTCGAAAGCCCTGTTCCAATGATATGTCAAAGCTCGTTGCATTCGATTTTGGTCATTGTCAGGCCAATCCATATTATTTGTTAATGATGTTGGCTAACTTAGTTGGTAAGCATTGGAGCAGTAGGGCATTAAATTGGGGGGACAGATTCCCATCATTAAAGGCTTAGTCTCCTGCGAAAGTGCTGTAGCAGGCCACAAAACTCATACAGGGTTGATATGCCAGACACGGGTTCGGGATCCCGTGTTTCCCTATCAGTTCTAACTTTAGACTGACATTCCTGCCCTTCTCTCCAATGTAGACCGGCCTTGGTTTGCTTACGTTGTTTTTCCTGCTGTTGTTTTCGGCACCCATCCATCCACTCACGCTCTGTTTTTAACGTCTCCCAACCTTTGGTGTTCCTTCTGCAGTACTTACCTCTATCCTGGTGGTCGCCAACCTGTCGATTGCAATCGACTAGTCTATCTTTGAGACTTTCCCAGTAGATCCCGAAAAAAAAAGAAAAATAAATACACAAATACTGTTGAAAGATTGTTTCCAGGTTGTGGGGTTTTAGTTCCATTCTTTCTACATCCGTGTAACTACACAGTGCACCCAACCACTGGGCCGCGAGGAAACAACATGAGTCAGCTGCACCTTTCCTCATTCCCTGTCAGCCCACTGTTGAACTTGAGTGCACGCGAGGTCATCAGTCGCCTAACCGCAGTGACACCCTCACGCCAGAGATCACCAGTTGGCCTCGGGCGGCCGGTGGGAAGTGCCGTCACTACTGGCCTGGAGTGCTGCCTCTAAACCTGTTTAGCACACTGAATGTTCGTGAGGAATCCGGTGCTAAAATATTCGCAGACGACCTAATTCGGGCTCAGCGTTTCATAGGTATCAGAGCAGCTACCGTGCTGTGATCTACTGAAACAAACTTTTGTCGGCTGATAGGTCCTACAAGGGGGGCGGGCATTTTACTAAGGCCAAGGTAGGGGTTCTTGGGCTTAAAATGGTTGGTGACCACTACTCTATCCCTTTATCTCATGCATTATTCCTCCAACTTGCTGATAATATACTGTTCCACTTTAAAGGTATGTCACATCTGGAATTTTTCCAGTCAGCCGAGGATTTCCTTCCACGCTGCTGTGTGGTGTTGTGAAATCATGTACAAGGCAAGTTACAGCAGTAGTTTGCCATTGCCTTCTGTTGAGTGAGTTGTTTTGTTCACCAGCTCTAACCCCAGCACGGATGAATGTGTGCAGGGGAGTCAGCTGGATTCGAACTTGGGACCTCTCGCCTCGAAGTCCAACGCTGAAGCCACTAGGCCACCAGTGGCATAGCCGGCAAAGTTCCACTTTACATCTGCCTTTTCCTTCCATTCCCTTTACAACAATTTCCACTTCTTTGCTCAGTTCTTTTTCCAAATCAAATTTACTGCTTGTTCTCATGAGGTAATAACCCAGGCTCCTGCACCCTCCCCCATCCGTGGCCACATTTTGTTCCCCAATTTCTTATTCAGCACTGCAGTCAACATTCACAAACATTTTTCCTTGTCTGGAGAACTCTCACACAAATTGTGTCGGGCTGCTGCTGGCCCAATCGTATCAATTGACTGCAATTGACCAATGGTCTCTAAGTAATTTATTGGGCACAAAGCCTCCTTCTCAATTAACAATGAGATAAATTTACCCGGCTGGCACCTCCTGCTTAATTGATCAATTTACCTGGCATGTCTGCCTCCTGGCCACTTAGTAAAATTTTGCCTACCTTATACAAATCTCCCAACAAATTCTTTCCCGATCCTGTCAAGGTATGTGATCAGCCTTGGGTGAGGCACCATACGTCCAAAGGAACTTAACGGTGAGTGACAAATTTAAAATACCCATTGGACTCCCGTTCAGTGTCCGCAGTCCCCAGAGTGGTCCAGCTGCTTACTCAGCCTGTCTGCTTGGCACTCCCTATATTGGGCTCCCGTTCGGTCTCCGCAGTCCCCAGAGTGGTCCAGCTGCTTACTCAGCCCGTCTGCTTGGCACTCCCTATATTGGGATCATGTCCGTGATGCCAAATGTTAAAGTTGAATCTGAATAAAACTCAGGAGACCAGCTTCTTATCGACACCACGGTTTATTGTGCATTCAAATGCCTGCAGGAGTTTGAGACCCAGTTGTCAAAGGGAAGGCACATAAGCACTGCCACCTTCTGACAAGTCGAATGACTTAGGTTACAGCCGTATATTTATACATAGTACATCCCATACATTAATATTGCAAGATGTTATTTGAACTGGCAAAACTGTGTGTTGATGCAAAACTTAATTACTTAGATAACAGAGTTTGCTAAATGGTTTTAATTATAGATGGATGTACTGTCCAGTCCTTATCAGTTATTACCTTTGCAAGGCCCTGACTTAATTGCAAACAGATGTTCATTCCTGTCCTTATCAGTGAGTCCTCCTCCCCTTACTCAAACGAGGATACAATGTATAATATTATCAGCTCTCAATGTGTCTCTCTGCAAGCCACAGAGAACTGGTAATGAGTCTGTCTTAGCTAAACGCTGAAGACTGAGTTCACTTCAGTTCAAAATTCCTATTCACTCCCAATTATTCTTTTAGCCAGAGGTTACACAGGTTCAAAATGAATTTTTTGTATACCCTCAATTCGTCAGGAGGGTTCAGGGGAAATATTTATGCCCAATATAGAAACTGGTGTTACCTGTGTGTATTGTGGCAATGCAAGAGGTGCTGGAGAATTTGTAAGTTGGAAGAAGTGGAGTAATATTTGCAAATCTGACTTTTTAAAACATAATTTAGCAAGCACACCACATATGGACAATATGAAAAAGCTTTGGTGAGAAAATCCTTCATTACCCGTTACAGGCCTGCTACATAGGTTGTGTGAGAGTGCAGATGAACTCGATCAAACCCAGGGGAGATCAAAGTACTTATCAACAGTGATTTGCTAGCTGTGAAAACGATTACCTCTCTGTATAAAATTCACTGTGCACATGTCACTGAGTTCAAAAAAGTGCACAGTACATGATTTATGTGCACACTGGTCATTACAAATTAGAGGGGACGTTGGTGGGAAGGTGGTGAGACCTCCAGTTTCCCTGATGTCCTCACATACAAGATGTGCACCCTGCACGTTAAGGAGTTGGAACCTGAAATGGATGATTTCCGGATCATTCAGGAGTTGGGGGTGATAGATATGACATGAAGAGAGGTGAGTTACACCCAAGGTGCAGGACACAGGAAACTGTGAGAGAGTCAGGAAGGGGAATGAGGTTAAATAGACATTGCAGAGTACTCTTGTGCCCATGAAACATAACAAAAGGTAGACCACTTTAGAAACTGGTGGTGAAGGGGATTATCTGACAGAGAAAAGTCAAAGGGGTGATAGGGGATTCATTAGTTAGGGGAACAGAACAAGAGGGGACTGATATCCAAGTGGTAAGGCATGCTAGTGCTAGCGTGGGTTGAACGGGTGATGTGGTTAAAATAAGCTGCAAGGGGAATGGGAGCCAGAATGAGCAAACAGATAATGGAGAGGGTGAATTGAATTGAATTGACTTTATTAGATACATACTTCATAAACATGAGGAGTAGAAATCTTTATGTTATGTCTCCATCTAAATGTACAATGTGTAATTTATGGTAATTTATAATAGATCGTTTGTACATAGGACAGTCAATATAACATTGAAATGCAATTGTATCAGCATGAATTAATCAGTCTGATGGCCTGGTGGAAGATGATGTCCCGGAGCCTGTTGGTCCTTTTGCTGTGGTACCATTTCCTGGATGGTGGCAGCAGGAACAGTTTGTGGTTGTGGTGAATTTGGTCCATGATATCCTTTGGGCCCTTTTTATACACCTGTCTGTGTAAATGTACTGAATAGTGGAAAGTTCACCACTACGGATGTGCTGGGCTGTTCGCAACACTCTCTGCAGTTTCCTGCAATTAAGGGAAGTACAATTCCCATACCAGGCAGTGATGCAGCCAGTCAGGATGCTCTCAATTGTGTCCCTGTAGAAAGTCCTCAGGATTTTGGTCCCCATCCCCAACTTTTTCAACTATCTGAGGTGACAGAGGTACTGCTGTGCTCTTTTCACAACACAGCCGGTATGTACAGACAATGTAAGGTGCTTGGTGATGTTTATGCCGAGGAACTTAAAGCTGTTCACCTTCTTAACCCCAGATCCATTGATGTCAATAGGGGTTATCCTGTCTCCATTCCTCCTGTCGTCCACAATCAGCTCCTTTGTTTTTGTGACAATGATGGAGGGTTTGTTTCCTTGACACCAGTCAGATGTTCAGATCATAGATAGATTCAGCAGTTAGATGGTTGAGACTGGTGCAATGAATGTGCTGAGCTGTGTATATCACAATGCAAGAAGCATCGTAGGAAAGCCTGATGAGCTCAAGACAAGGAATTATGATATTGTAACCAATATTCGGACTTGGTTGCAGCCAACAGCCTGAGGGATTTAGAGGAACAAATTTGTAGAGAGATTGCAGACCATGCCAATAAACAAAAAGGTTGATTCAGTAAATGATTTTAACTTTCCATTTATTGACTGGGACTCCTAAACTGTAAAGGACTAGATGAGGTAGATTTTGTCAAATGTGCCCTTAATCAATACGTAGAATTCCTATGTAGAAGTGTGCAATAAGCTGTTAGGAATTGATCAGGGCTGGTGACAGAAATTAGTGATCATAATGCCATGAGATTCAAAGTAAATATGGAAAAAGAGAGGTCTGGAACACGGGTTGAGATTCTAAATTGGAGAAAGGTCAATTTTGATGGTATCAGAAAGGATCTGACAAGTGTGGTTTGGGACAGGTTGTTTCCTGGCAAAGGAGTACATATAAGTGGGAGGCCTTCAGATGTGAATTTTTGAGGATGCAGAGTTTGTATGTGCCTGCCAAAATGAAAGTTGAAAGGGAACTGGTCCAGGGAACCTTGCTTTTGAAGAGAAATTGAAGCCTCATATATTTTGTTCCTCTAAATGCCTCAGACTGTTGGGTGCTACTGAGACCCATTAATGACTACAAGTCATGATTCCACGCACTGAGCTCATCTGAATTTTTTTGTTGTCTTCTTTTGGTTTCTCAAAGCTTCCGAATAGTTTTTGTTCTTTTGTTTACCCTCTCTTTGACATTTATGTTGGCTTTGGCTTCTCATTTTAACCACAGTTGTGTCCTCCTGTCTTTCTAATGCTTCCACTTCTGTGGAATCACTCAGGCCCCGAATTGCTCCAGAAACTCCAGCCACTGCTGCTCAATTGTCACTCCTACCCTTCCCCTTCCAAACAAGTTTGGCCAGCTTCTCTGCCATAGAAACATGGAGAAGTTCAGTAAAGAAACAGGCTATTTGTCCCATCAAGTCAATGCCAAAAAAGCATTTAAACTTGCAGTGCGATCTGGACCAGCTGGCAAAATGGTTTGAGAAATGGAAAATGGAATTTAATGCAGACGAGTGTGAGTTGTTGCACTTTGGTCTGACCTACCAAGGGAGGGCTTTCACAGTGACTGGTCGGGCACAGAGGAGTGTTGTAGAAGAAAGGGACCTCTTGAAGAAGAAAGTCCTTAATTTACTGGAAGTGGTATCACAGTTAGATAGAGACGGAAGGGAAGATTTTAGCCCAATGGCCTTCATGAACAAAAGTACTGACAACAATAGATGGATGTTATGTTGACTTGTAGAAGACATTGGTGAGGCCTAATTTGGAGTACTGAGTGCAGTTTTGGTCACCAACCTACAGGAAAGATGTAAGGACTTTGAAAGAGTTCAGAGAAAATTCACAAGGATGTTGCCAGGTCTGGAGTACTTGGGTTAAAAGGAAAGATTGAACAGGTCAGGACTTTATTCCTTGGACTGTAGGAGATTGAGGGGAGATTTGATTGTGATAGAGGGGCATAGATAGTGTAAATGCAAGCTCGCTTTTACCACTGAGATGGGGTGGGACTACAACCAGAGGCCATGAGTTAAGGGTGAAAGGTGAAATGTTAAGGTGAACATGAGGGGAAACTTCTTCACACAGACAGTCAGCCGGGTGTGGAATGAGCAGCCAGCTCAAGTGGTGCATGCAAGCTCGATTTCAACATTTCAGAGGTTCATGTAGGTACCTGCATGGTAGGGGTATGGGAGTGGGCAGATTAAATAGTTCAGCACAAGACCAGATGGCCCAAAGGGCATGTTCCTGTGTTGTAATTTTCTACAAGAATGTGAAATATTACAAAAGTTCACTCTGTCTTTTTAACAGCTGTGCGGACCAACCATTCACCTCAACAGGAATTTTTTATATGGCATTAAAACTGTGGCACTTTAAGTTAATAATACATAAATGAAAATCCCAGATGCACATCAAGAAAGGCGAATTGCGTGAGACTGTTTTTGTTACTGTGGGGCCAGGCACCCATGCAGCTCAGCAGGAACAGGGAATAATACCAATGGAGAGAGTCCAACTCAGCCAAGGTACAAATTGGAGATGGCAGAAATGCCCCATTCTTATAGAAACAGGAACAGCATCAGGGAATTGATGGTCATTCCAGATACCAGCACTCTGCCCAGTCAGGAGATGATTTCTCTGTCCAACCTGGGTAGAACTTCACTGTAACAGTATGATACCAGATCAAACCTTGGTAACTCAAGTAATCTCATCTGAAATGTTGTCCTACACCCATTGATGGATTTTGTAAATCTTTTTACAGGTTAAAAACAAGAAGGAATTTGTCTCCAGGAAGTTCAAACACGGCACACCAGTTTGGTTGTCTCTGTCCAGATATTTAAGAAGTGGAGCGAGGGATTCAATCGACCATCCTTCCTGCTCAGACTGTGGGGAGGGATTCACTCAGTCATTTGACCAACTGGCAACCCGTCATTTTACACAGGAGAAAGGCTGTTCACCTGCTCAAACAGTGGGAATGGATTCACTCGGTTATCACAATTGAAGGTACATCAGCAAGTTCACACTGGGCAAGGCCATTCACCTGTTCTGTGTGTGAGAAAGGATTCAGTCAGTCTTCCCACCTGTGGACACAACAGTCAGTTCACACCGGGCAGTGGCTGTCATCTGCTGAATATCTGGGAAAGGATTCACTCTGTCATCTGACCTAATGGCTCACCAGCGAGTTCACACTGGGGAGAGGCTGTTCACCTGCTCAGAATGTGGGAAGGGATTCACTCGGTCATCCACCTTACTGGTACATCAGCGAGTTCACACTGGGGAGAAGCCGTTCACCTGCTCAGTCTGTGGGAAGAGATTCACTGAGTCATCCACCTTACAGAGTCATCAGCGAGTTCACACTGGGGAGAAGCCGTTCACCTGCTCAGAATGTGGGAAGGGATTCAGACAGATATCCCATCTACAGAGTCATCAGCGAGTTCACACTGGGGAGAAGCCATTCACCTGCTCAGAATGTGGGAAGAGATTCGCTCACTCATCCAACCTACATAGTCATCAGCGAGTTCACAGTGGAGAGAGGCCATTCACCTGCTCAGAGTGTGGGAAGGGATTCACTCGGTCATCTCAACTACTGGCACACCAGCAAGTTCACACTGGGGAGTGGCCTTTCACCTGCTCAGAATGTGGGAAAGGATTCACTGAGTCATACACCTTACTGGTACATCAGCGAGTTCACACTGGGGAGAAGCCGTTCACCTGCTCAGAATGTGGGATGAGATTCACTCAGTCATCCAATCTACAGAGACATCATCGAGTTCACATTGGGAAGAAGCCGTTCACCTGCTCAGAATGTGGGAAGAGATTCGCTCACTCATCCAACCTACATAGTCATCAGCGAGTTCACACTGGGGAGAAGCCGTTCACCTGCTCAGTCTG
Source organism: Hemitrygon akajei (assembly GCF_048418815.1). Lineage (NCBI taxonomy): Eukaryota > Metazoa > Chordata > Chondrichthyes > Myliobatiformes > Dasyatidae > Hemitrygon > Hemitrygon akajei. Next base: position 2,663,759 of record NW_027331933.1, on the reverse strand, counting down.
TGGGAAGAGATTCACTCGGTTAGCTAACTTACAGAGACATCAGCAAGTTCACACTGGGGAGAAGCCGTTCACCTGCTCAGTCTGTGGGAAAGGATTCACTCAGTCATCCCAAATACTGGAACACAAGTCAGTTCATAGTGGGGAGTGGCCATTGTTATGAATCCCAAGGTTTCGTTTGATATGGACTGTCATTTTAAGAGAGATTAAGAAGGTGAATCAGTCTGACTTGCAGCTTGTTTACATCGCTCGCAGCTTGTTTAGTTTTAACTGAGGACACAGACACTGAGAGTCAGATGGAGACGGATGAAAAATGGAAGGATTGAAACCAGGGAACTAGTGGCCAAAGGTCACTGTTTAGAACTTTCCTATGCCCGCAAGGGTGGGTTAATTATCCATTCACCGTACATCGAATGTGTGGTTGTCACCTCATTTGATCCATAGGAGTGGATCTGATTTGGGATATCCTGTGGAGACCACTTATGTGTTAACCCTTGCCTGGGTGTGATGTGGTCATTCATTTGAAGATGATACCCCTCATGACAAGTCACTTTTGGTGATAATTCGTATGTAGATTTGTAAAGATGACGGATAAAATCTACAGCTACTGTTCTCTCATTTTAACACTGTGTAACCTGTAGAACAGACAGACAGACAGACGTACTTTATTGATCCTGAGGGAAATTGAGTTTCGTTACAGCCGCACCAACCAAGAATAGTGTAGAAATATAGCAATATAAAACCATCAATAATTAAATAATAATAAGTTAATCTTTGCAAGTGGAAGTAGGTCCAGGACCAGCCTATTGGCTCAGGGTGTCTGACACTCTGAGGGAAGATTAGAAAAGTTTGATGGCCACAGGCAGGAGTGACTTCCTGTGACGCTTAGTGTTACATCTCGGTGGAATGAGTCTCTGGCTGAATGTACTCCTGTGCCTAACCAGTACATTATGGAGTGGATGGGATTCATTGTCCAAGATGGCATGCAACTTGGACAGCATCCTCTTTTCAGACACCACCACCAGAGAGTGCAGTTCCACCCCCAGAACATCACTGTCATTACGAATGAGTTTGTTGATTCTGTTGGTGTCTGCTACCCTCAGCCTGCTGCCCCAGCACACAACAGCAAACATGATAGCACTGGTCACCACAGCCTCATAGAACATCCTCACCATCGTCTGGTAGATGTCAAAGGACCTCAGTCTCCTCAGGAAATAGAGACGGCTCTGACCCTTGTAAACAGCCTGAGTGTTCTTTGACTAGTCCAGTTTATTGTCAATTTGTATCCCCAGGTATTTGTAATCTTCCACCATGTCCGCACTGACCCTTGGATGGAAACAGGGGTCACCGGTGCCTTAGCCCTCCTCAGGTCCACCACCAGCTCCTTAGTCTTTTTCACATTAAGCTGCAGATGATTCTGCTCGTACCATGTGACAAAGATTTACACCATAGCTCTGTACTCAGCCTCATCTCCCTTGCTGTTCGACATAACTGCCTTCTCTCGACATTTACCCTGAATTACAAATATCTCTCTCATCACCTATTTTGTGGATGAACTGAACTTTCATACTTTACCATCTGAAGACTCCAAGCCTTGTTTCCCCCGAGCTCAATAGTTTGGGAGTTATATTTACACACATATATACACATAACACTGTTAATCTTTGTTTAACTTGTTTAAGTTACTATATTATAAGTGGATACTAATAAGCATTGTGGTTTTCACATCAAAAACAGACTCCAGTAGTAGTCTGTTGCTGCTAGTTCATTTCTGAAGCGTTACGGTTCGTAACAAAATGGGGCCTGCATCTGGGATATGATCAAATTTGAGGATTGATTAATTATCGATTTCATTGGGGAAATCTCTTTTGATTTATTTCTGTGTGGAAAATTTGCAGCAATGGATGTTGATCGATGTCAGGAAGTGCCAACCTCTGAGACATTAGGGGACGCCAGAAGGGTTGAGTTGTTGAGTATTGCTGAAAGGTTAAAACTTGCTAAAGTGAAATCGACAATGAGGAGGGCACTGATGCAGAGGATAATAGCTGAACATTATGTATCTGAGAGTGTGTTTAAAGTGGAGGAGTTGGAGGTGTTTCCTGAAAGTAAACCTAGTGAGCTTGAGCTCCAGTACAAGTGAGAAAAATTAAAGATGGAGGCTGCGGAAAGGCAGAGGCAGATTGAGGCTGGAGAGGCAGAAAAACAGACAGAAAATTGTCTCATAAAGTATAACAAAGGGGAAGGCTCAGCAAGCCTATTCTGCTTTGACAGTTAATGAAGCAGCTGATTATTTATACTGCACCAATCAGCACCACTGGGCTATAAATGTGCAGGAGCTGTGTGTGGTTCAGTGCTTTGCTCAAGGACACACATGCTGCCTTGGCTGAGGCTCGAAATCATGACCTTCAGATCGCTAGTTCAACACCTTAACCACATGGCCACGCACCACACATTATGACATAGTGAAACAGGCTGTGCTCGAAGCTTACGAGTTTTTCCCAGAAGCATACAGGCAAAAGTTTAGAAATTTGAAGAAATCTGTGAACCAGACTTATATGGAATTTGCTTATGAGAAATTTGTGTGTATTGCCCGCTGGTGCACATATAAAAATGTAAATGATGATTTTAACAGCTTGAAAGAGTTGGTTTTAATTGCAGAATTCAAAAAGTGCGTCCCTGATGACATAAAGACGTATTTAGATGGAAATGACTCTGCCACTATGCAAGAGTCTGCTAGATTAGCAGATCAGTTTGATTTAACTCAAAGTTATGTTTACCCTGAATAAGAGTTTCGAAAAGAGTAGTGTTCTGCACTAGATTCCTCAATGTTTGGAATGTGTCCTGGGCCTCCGAGAGACAAAGCCACGGATAACGGCCATTTTCTCTTGGAGACGGAATTGTGTATTGAATACTGTACGATTCATCGAAGCCCCAGTCAATGAACAGAGGGGGTTGGTGGAGGGATTGCATCATCCCAACCTGTTTGACTTCTGAGACCCTGTGAGTCAGGATAAAAGAGGGTCTGGGGAACAGCCCTTGACACACACGCACCAGGAGAAACGCTAGAAGTTCCGTGACAGCGTTTAATAGCAATAGCCGGTGGAGGGCCCACGTGTGTCCTTTCCCGTTGCCCCGGGATTGAGGCCCTACCACGGAAGGCGGCTTAGCTAAGGAAGAGATCACCACCGACGCCATTTCGAAGGATCGACATCATAAAACGGAAAACCGCGCAAGTTCTAAGCCTCCGTCTCTCTCTCCAACCAAAAGCTGCAGCTTGAATGAACTTGAGTGACTTTTAGATAGATAGATAGATAGATAGATACTTTATTCATCCCCATGGGGAAATTCAACTTTTTTTCCAATGTCCCATACACTTGTTGTAGCAAAACTAATTACATACAATACTTAACTCAGTAAAAAATATGATATGCATCTAAATCACTATCTCAAAAAGCATTAATAATAGCTTTTAAAAAGTTCTTAAGTCCTGGCGGTTGAATTGTAAAGCCTAATGGCATTGGGGAGTATTTACCTCTTCATCCTGTCTGAGGAGCATTGCATCGATAGTAACCTGTCGCTGAAACTGCTTCTCTGTCTCTGGATGGTGCTTGAATGAACTTGAGTGACTTTTATATTTCCATCGGACAATACATTATCCCCTAGACAACAATAGAGCTATTTCTTATTGATTATTATTATACCCCGCGCTTTTAGATTTAGTATTGACGACGTGTATTATCTGTATGTTTGCATTAATATTATTTTTGTGTATTTCATCAATAAATACTGTTAAAAATAGTACCATCAGACCTCAACGGACCTCTCTATCTTTCCTTGTAAGTGACCCAGTTACGGGGTACGTAACAGTAGCAGGGATAACCAGGGTAAACCAGAAATTAATGCTGGGATTTGTCACACTTGTCAAGTTTTGGCTAAACGTAATTCAGGTCATCCCAGTGACCCCACTCCGGCCTATACCTGCATTCGGTGAAAACCTTTTCCAAAGTTATAGTGGATTGTGTTGGCCCATTGCCAAAGACTAAAGCTGGCCATCAGTATCTGCTAACTATTATGTTACTGCATCCAGATTCCCAGAGGCAATGCCTCTCAGAAATATTAAAGCTAAAAATGTGTCGAAGGCTCTTACCGAGTTTTTTTTTTACTTTATTCGATTTGCCTCAAGAAATCCCGTCTGATCAAGGAAGTAATTTTATATCTGGATTATTCCAACAGGTATTTTATGAACTGGGAGCAAAACAAATTACATCGTCTACATACCATCCGGAATTACAAGGGGCTTTAGAAAGATTTCACTCTACCCTCAAAACAATGGTTAAACACACCGATAGCCTTCCACTGGTCCCCCCTTTTCCACACTGCGAGCAAAACCCACCCTTTCGTGGGCACTGAAAGTTCATCCAGTGTCTATTTCTTCTGTATTTCTGTCCGTGTCCTCCGTGAGTCTGTGTGTCTGTCTGAAAATCCAGCTGAACTTGTATATATCCCAAATATGCTGAACGCCAACTGCCCATTATATAGCTCCGCCCTTCCGTAACCGTGGCGACTCACGAGCTGTTCGGTGCTCTCTCTCTCTCTCTCTCTCTCTCTCTCCTCTCTCTCTCTCTCTCTCTCTCTCTCTCTCTCTCTCTCTCTCTCTCCTCTCCTCCCTCTCCCTCTCCCTCTCCCTCCTCCCTCTCCCTCTCCCTCTCCCTCTCCCTCTCCCTCTCCCTCTCCCTCTCCCTCTCCCTCTCCCTCTCCCTCCCTCCCTCCCTCCCTCCCTCCCTCCCTCCCTCCCCTCTCTCTCTCTCTCTCTCTCTCTCCTCTCTCTCTCTCTCTCTCTCTCTCTTCCCCCCCCCCTCCCTCTCCCTCTCCCTCTCTCTCTCTCCACAATCCATATTGAATACACCTTAGGATCTCGTCACAGTTTTCACAGATAGCGAGGGTGTCACCAATGTGGAAATGTAGTTTACTTGTAGTACCAAACTGGCATTTTTGTCTGTAACAAAATGAAGCCCGTCTTGTGTCGGAGTGTTTTGGTAAAAAATTTCGTGCAACATTATACTGAGTGATCCTGTGTACCTGACTGCAGACCGCAGTCCCTACACTGTATTCCATCTGCCACTTCATTGTGTGTTCTTCAAACCTGTCTGAATCCTTCTGCAGACACCCACTTTGCTCTAAGCTGCCTATACGGCACCTACCTTCGTAGCAACTACAAAGTCGGTCACCAAGCCACCAACTCTGTCATCCAAATCGTCGACGCTAACATGAACAGAAGCAATCTCATTACCGACTCCAGAGGAACGCCATTGGTTACCGGTAGCAAACAGAATAGGCTCGCATTGTTCTAACTATTTGCCTCATGGCAGTAAACCAATCTTCGATCCGTGCCAGTATCTTTGCTGTGATACCATGACCTGGGATGTTGTTTGGCCGCCTCATGTGCGACAAGGCGTTAAGAACCATCTGAAAATCCAAGAGGAAAACATCCACTGCCTCTCCTTTGTCTATTCTGCTTGTTATTTTGTCAAAGAATTCCAAGAGATTTGTCAGGCAATATACATCCTGAAGAAAACCTTAATTTGCCCCACTTTAGCATGCGCAAAGTACCCTGAAAAATCATCCTTAATGGAATCTAACCACTGACTAACTGTTCTATAATTTCCTTTCTTCCGCCTCCCTTCCTTCTTAAAGAGTGGGGTGACATTTGCAACTTCCTAGTTCGCCAGAAACACTTCAAAATCGAGACACTCTTGAAAGATCATTACTCATTCTTTAAGAGAAACATGTGTGGGAAGGTCTTCACTCGGAGGCGGTGAGAATGTGGAATGCGCCGCCAGAGCAAGTGGCAGGCTCGATTTTCAATATTTCAGAGAAGTTCGGATGAGTATATGGATGGGAGGGAATGGATGACTATGGTCCCGTTAGAGGTTGCTGGAACTAGGTAGATTAATGGCTTGGCACAGACTAGAATGGCTGAATGGCATTTTCCTGTGTTGTCATGTTCCGTGACTCTAATGACTTCACAAACTCTTCGACTACCTCTTTCTGAACCCTGAGGTGTACATCATCTGGTCCAGGAGTCTTATCTACCTCCAGGCGTTCCAACTTCCAAAGCACATTTTCTCATTAGTAATGCCATCTATACTCACTTCTGTCCACGATACTATTGAATTATTGTTTTTTTTAAAAAAAGATGATAAGTCAGAGTAAGAAGTGTAGTGGTGCAGGAGAGGAAGAATAACGAGGAGGTTCTTCATCGGTGAAACTCGGAGAAGGGTGTTAATTTTTTAAAAAATCCTCTTCAGGTGTTTTTCTTAACGAAACCAGAATTGAGCACTGCATGCCGGCATGTGTAAAACTAATGCAAAATACACACCACTAAACTTAAATGAGAGCATAATACAGAAACATGAAGAAATGGTCACTGTGGAAGATCAAGTGACCCACTCATGTCCGTCCACAGAAGACATCCCAGCGATCTGAGCACACAGTTTCTTAGCCAACTGAGAAGTGAGTGTGCTTCGCGACCGCTGTGTCTCAAGTTATACTGGGTGGAGCTAAGAAACAAGTAAAACATAATAATTATTATTCTAGGTTAACAAACCCTTTATAGACAGTCGATCGTCCCTTCATCATCAAAGGTAGAAGAATTAATTAAATAGTAGACCTGTATTCTAAAGATATAAGCATGAACATTAGACAGGATAAGTGCAGAGCAAAATTATGAAAGTTGTAATAGAGCTGACAGTGTATGAACCAGATCAGCCAGATACAATACAACTGAGAGACGGATATTAAACATAAGACCAAAAGACGTGGGAGCAGAGTTAGGATATCGAGTCTGCTCCGCCATTTCATCCTGGCTGATCCAATTTTCCTCTCAGACCCAATCGCCGGCTTTCTCCCTGTATCCCTTCATGTCCTATCTAGTCAAGAGTCTATCAGTCTCTGTCTTAAATAAGCACAAAGTCTTGGCCTCTACATCTGCCTGTGGCAACGAATTCCACAGATTCACCACACTCTGGCTAATCTCATCAACGTTGCAAATGGATGACCCTCTATTCAGAAACTGCCTCCTCTGGTCCTAGACTCTCCCACCATAGGACGCATTCGGACATCATCCAGCCCATCGGGGACATTGAATAGATTTAAATTGAATCACCCATCACATTCTCTTCATATGACAAGATATTCAGCTCTGGAATCATTTCCATAGACCTCTGTTAAACTCGCTCAAGTGTTAGCCCATCCTTTCTAAGATCAGCTGCCCAAAACAGCATACACTCTCGAAATGAGCTGTTGTGCTTTTTCAGTTCACGGCTGGGATGAACAGACCACGTGAGGTCCTCGGTGATGTGGATGGCAGGAACTTAAAACTGTTCACCGTCTCAACCCCAGATCCATTGATGTCAATAGGGGTTAGCACGTCTCCATTCCTCCTGTAATCCACAACCAGCTCCTTTGATTTGCGACATTGAGGGAGTAGCTTCTTTTACTTGACGTCACTGTGTCAGAGAGATAACTTTTTCCCTGTAGGCCACTTCGTTATTTTTTTGAGATTAGTCCAATCAATGTAGTATCGTCGCCAAATGTAATTAACAGATTGGAGCTGTGGATTGCGATACAGTACTGGGTATACAGGGAGTAAGGGAGGTGACTCATTACATGGCCCTGAGGGGTTCCTGAGTTGAAGGTCAGAGGCGTGGAGGTGAGGGAGCCCACTCTTACAACCTGCTGGCGATCTGAGAGGCAGGGTCAAGGACGAGATCTCTGAGCTTCCTGTCGAGCCTGGGGGCAATTATGGTGTTGAATACTGAACTGTAGTCCAATAATAGCATTTTCACATAAGCATCCTTCTTCTCCAGATGTGTAAGGCGTCGGTGGTGTGGTAGGCATATCATAAGTGGTCCAGCGCCCTCCTTTCGTAAAAGGGTTTCATACACTACTGACACAGGTCCGCGTCAGTCACCAAGTAATCTCCACGCCCCGCTGTGTCCCCACAACCTCGTGTCATTCCGCATACCCATCCCATTGTCCACTGCCCCGTGTCAGGGTCCAAATTAATCACACCACCCGCTCACGTCCCAGAGCCCTGTGTCAGTTCCCAAAGGAATTAACCTTGTAAGTGGAATTATGATGATATTAGGCTGAAACATCAAAGTATCAGTCGGGGACGGAGATGTCCTGGAAAATGCATAACGGAAATGTCAGTGTGTTTTAGGCTGCACTTACAAGGGGGTTCTGGATAGGTTTGCCCCATTCAGACAGGGGAAGGACGGTAGGGTGAAGGAACCATGGTTGACAAGAGATGTGAAACATCTGTTCAAGAGGAAGAAAGAAGCTTCAGGAAACTGACCTCAGGATTTGAAAGCAAGGATCAGACATGGCTGTAGATTTACAAATTTGCCGGGGACAAACCGAAGAATGGAATTATGATAACTAGAAACATCTACAAAAAGTCTGCAGTAAATTTAAGGAAAATCCCAAGCCATTCTTGATGTATGTGAAGAAAAGGATAACTGGAGTGAGTGTAGGACCTGTTGGGGATAGAAGATGAAACAGGCCCCTGAGGTCGGGGGAAGAAAGGCAGGTCCTGAATGAAGTCTTCAGTACAGTATTCATCAGTCACAGGAACGTTTGTGAGGAGAGCGTTAAACGGGTGATGTGTGACAACATATCGAATTTAAGAGAGAGGATGTGCTGGAACTTTAATAAAAAACATTAGGATAGGTAAGTCCTCTTGTGTGGTCAGGGAAATCCCTGGGTGACTGCTGGAAGCGGTGAGTCCTACTTCAGTGACGGGCAAATTATTGGAGAACATTCTTAGACACAGGAATTAGGAGAATTTGGAGAAGCATTACCTGATTTGGGAGAATCGGTATGGCTCTGTGAGGGGCAGATCATCTCTCACGGGTCTGGTTCAATTCTGTGAGGATGAGGCGGTCAGCCTTCGGTTAAACATGGTAGGACCTTTCAGAACGTTAGAAGACTTGGCATCCTGGTAAAGGTGACTTGTGGATTCAGGACTGACGCCTAAGAAGGCAGAGAATAGTTGTGGATGGAGCGTTTTCCCTTTGGATGCTGGTGCCTGTGGTGCCCTGCACAGATCTGTTCTGAGACACCCCGGATTTCTGTGCTTTAAAAATGATGTGAATAAGGAAGTGGAACGGTGAATTATTGTATTTTCAATGATGTGGAATTTGGTGGAATTACGGAGAGTATAGAAGATAATCAGAGTTTACAACAGGACAGTGACAGGACCCAGAGCAGCGCTGAGAAGTTACAGATGGAGTTCAACCCAGAAAAGTACGAAGTGATTCACTTTGAGAGGATGAATTTGAAGTCAGAGAGGTGATACTTTCTCGAGTCAACCGAGGGTCTCACGTTAGTGCGAGTTCCACAATGGAAACAGAGTGATGATACGTTCTCCAATAAGCCGAGGGCCGCTCATCAGTATGAGAACCACAATCGGCATGTAGCGCTGCACTGCAGGAGCAGAAGGAAGTGTGATTGACAGGTGAGCTTGAACACATCCGCTGTTCTGCACATACTTAGAGTGACGCTCGAAGTGCAATATACCTGACAGTAAATCAGGAGAAAAGAAATACAGCTTCGTAACAAATAATAGAACAGCTTTGAAACCTGCGGAAGATTCCCAGATTTCACTTGCTACTTTTGTTCAAAGAGAGAATGGATGGAGAAATAGTGGTAAAATTGTGGCAGGTTTGAGAATATGTTTAAAGTTAAATAGACTGCATCGCAGGTCACGGGTATGTGGTGGTCAAGTCATTCACTGGCAGAGGTCAGGTTCCTGCCAAACGGCCCATGTGTGCGCTGGAAAACATTGTTCTTCAAACTATCCGCAGCCCTCGCTAATCTCCCGAAAACACGTTCCCTTTTTGATCACAGATCTCTGGAATATCGCTGTGGATCTTTTAAATTGTGCCGTGGAATACATGTGCAGTGTATTTTATTGTAACACGTGTCAGCTCTCACTGTGATTTCCAACACTCAAACCGCCCGGAATGACTGGAACGAACGAAAGAAAAGAATGAAGAAGCGTTCTCCATTTCACCCGCCAGAACAAACTCCTTCCCTCAATTTTGGAAGAAAATGTGCTCCGTTGAATGCTACAAAATAAATCGACTTCATTATGAACGCCTCCATAAACACTGATACAAAAATGTCCTGTTTCAATAGCTGAGGTCAGTTGTCATGGAACATAAATTGGCAAATTCACATTATACTTTGGTTTAAAGTAAGAAGATTGCAATGTCCCTTGAGGAGTCAAATTCGTGACACGGTGACAGAGTGAGTAAAAATAGTTTAACGTAAGTGTTTGTGCAGTTGGTTGTCACTAATGCCCCTGACGTGATAACCACGCTAATTGCCTCAGTGGAATTGCTCTCTCCTCAATAAAAGTCTGCTAAACCGATCGCCAGTCCATCTGAGCAGCTGAAACGCTCCGTACAACTGAACGCTGCTTCTGACGGAATATGGGATATGCGGCGATTTACTACATCGCGGCCATTTTCTATCCCACACTCGTAGCGGTTGGCGTCCCCGGTAAGATGCTGGAGTTGCTCACTTTATGTATGGTGCCGTCGTTACTGTACTGCGGTATCCGCACTGTTACTGAGCACAGATTCTACCATCGGCTGAAACGTGTTCCCGGAACGGAGGATTCAGGCATCTAATGGTTTTATTTTCATTATCCGTACTTTGATAGCAGTGTTTTCTTTCTTTTGTCAATTAAGTTGGTGCCGATATTGTCGTTGTTTCACAATTTCACATCGCTAAGCTTTCTGAAGTGATGCTGGTCACTGCTTTTCCAAGCCCGAGTCTCTATCAGTGCAGACAGTTCGACCTTATAACAACGTGGCAGCTTATTTAAATGACACGTAGGTCTGTTCCTCTGTAAGTCAGTAAATGAGAACTCGTGCTTTATATCTCATTGACTCCACTTTGTCACGGCTACAAACAATCCCTTCAGCTATTTCACCTCTAATAATGGACATGATGTTGTTTACAGGAGCGATCGACTGCTCTCCGGTACGTGAGTCGGGGAACTCAGATGCCTCGCTCTAAAGTGTGGGAATGTCGCCAATCCACTGACACTCACATCCGTCATTGTCCTGCAGCCGGGGTGCAGCGACGGAGACCGCACACACTGGATTCCCGCTTTCCACTTCCAAACTACCAAACCCTGCACAGCATCGGAAGAATGGGGGCATTCACGGAGATGCTGCTAACAATATTTCGATTTTATTTCCAATTATCTTGTAGTTAATTTAACAGCGACTGTGATCCTCTCTCGGGGAAAATGCATCACCCGTTACCTGGTTGGAATGGCAACAGCGGATCTGATGGTGGTTATCGATGTTACTTTAGTGGAACAGACCAACTTTATCTCCATTTAATCTAATTATATTTCTATTTTTTTTTCAATTTCTTGCAGTTAATTTAACGGCGATTGTGATCCTATCTCGGGGAAAATGCGGACTCTCCAAATGCATCACCCGTTACCTGGTTGAAATGGCGACAGCGGATCTGATGGTGGTTATCGTTGTTGCTTTAGTGGAACAGACCAACAATATCTACATTTATTCCAGATCCCTGCTCATCACTCCTGTATGCGCTCTGACAATTGTATTTGTGACTGTAACGACGGACTGTTCTGTTTGGTTGACGGTCAGTTTTACCTTCGATCGCTTCATCGCAATATGTTGCCGAAAGCTGCGGGAGCGATACTGCACCGAGAGAACAGCAACGGTGGTTATGGTGACCGTGGTTATAGTGAGCTGCGGGAGATGTGTCCCGATTTATTTTGCCATTGAACCTTATGACATCATTGACAACATTCCGTGGCGGTGCACCGGCACATATGAATACGCTACTTCACCCGTGTGGAGAGGATACACAATACTGGACTGTATTTTAACACCATTGCTACCAATCGGCTTAATCCTGGTGTTTAACGGGTTAACCGTAAGACATATCATTGTGGCAAATAGGGTCCGCAGAAAGCTTCGGCATAGCAGCGACAATCAGAAAGATGCCGAGGTGGAAAATCGCAGAAAATCGATGATTTTGTTATTTTCTATATCAGCTAATTTCATATTATTGTGGATGCCCAATGTAGCCCATTCCCTGAAATGGCGATTGGAAAACTATTTCTACGAGGACAGATATTTGAGTTCCCCGGTATACATCCTACAGCAATTTGGGTTCATGTTGCAAATGCTCAGCATGTGCACCAATACTTGTATCTATACACTGACACAGAGGAAATTCAGAGAAGAGCTGAGGAATGGAATGAAGTATGTGTTTACATTAAATGGCCATCTGTGTAGATAACGCAACTGTCTAATGGTAAGTCAGCGGAGTTTTCAATTAAAGGCGTTTTACAATTAAATATTTTGCCAAATATGCCATTAATTCAAACAATCATATTCCGGAAATTGCAGAATTGGCGGAATATTGATTACTTCATACAGTTCTGAAAGGTAGCAATGCAAACGTTCAATGCTGCTGGAGTTAGTGTTAAATTGGTTCAAGTCATCACAGACACTCGATTGTCACAAGGGCAGGGATGGCTTCAGGACTTTCCTGGTTTAAGATATTTCAAAATGGACAGGGTCGGGTAACAGGTTCAGGTATGGCATAATTTCTCAGTTGTGTCCAGGATGGATTCATGCCACTATAAGAAGAAAGGCGGACTCGCAAACAGTCGATACCGGATCAACTATTAGAAAAACAAACCGGTCCGGTGACAGATCTCTCTGCGGGTCAGCATTTCAAAACAACAGGAAGAACTCCCCAACATTTACCTTGCACAGGGATAGGAGAAGGGAGCCTGGAATTTGAGGTCTGCAATGTATGGTGTTACCTGGCAGGAACTTGGGAACGTACATTGGGAAATGATGCACTCTGGGTAATGCGCAGCAGATCTGTGGAGATTGTTCAGGGAGCACCGACATGGGGTTCAGTAAGGGCTTGTCTCATTGACACAGGGAAAGGATGACAGCGTAAGGTAACCCAAGCTGAGCAGAATTATGTACGAATCAAGAAGAAGAAAAAAGATAGTTTAGGTTTAGGAAGAAAGGATCGGGTAGGGTTATGGCAAGTCACTATGCAGACAACAAAGAATTTAACAATGGACTTAGAAAAGGTATAAGGGGAGTTGTGAATGCCTTAGCGAGTTGCACTGAAGTAAGGGAAGAACAGGAGGATGACTAGATCGAGTGTGGGCAGATCAGAGGAAAATTGTGTTTGGAGTCAAGGAAGTGGTGAAGGGTCCTTACTGAATACATTGATGAATATGAACACAGAGTCAAAAGGCTAGAACATGCCGACGCTAAGAAAGAGGATGCGCCGGAAACTTGGAAAACATTATGATAGATGATTCCCCTATGCCGGAAGGGATATAGTCTAGGTTATTGTGGAAGGCGAGCGAAGATATTGCTGTACTTTTGGACGGGATATTTGTGTCTTCGCTGGCCATGGAAGTAGAACAAGAAGACTGGGGGGTTGGGGCGGTGGGTTGGCAAGTGTTATTCCTTTGTTGACGAAAGATAATAGGGAGACTCCTTCGAATTACAAACGGGTGAGTATTATGTCAGTAGTGGGCCGAAATTTCGGTACACTTTACAACTATATTTGGACTTCGCAGTTATAGAGGGAAATAACCGATTTAATCTGACCACCCAGCAGCAGCTGGATAATTAATGGAATTAGGGTTGATGATGTAAGCAAACCGTTGAGCTAATGATGACACCGCCACGTTATCTAAACTGACCTTCCATTTACATATTACAGGGCAGATGCTACAATGACCTCAAAACAATCTTTTCCAATGAGACCTACAACTTAAAACTAGCATTTCGAAGTGTTCAGCAGCAGCTTTTGCTGCTCATTAAAAGACCAGCCTTCCAAAATGCCAATTCCAAATTGCCAATTCAAGTAGACATCATTTTATCCTAATGCAAATTTCCTCTGAATCGTGAATTTATCGTGTCGGGTGTAGAAACGGTCAAATTGCGATCCCTTTAACCCTGAATCCACACGGCCGGTGTGGAGTCCGCGTCTCCATCAGAAATCCATAATAAATGAATCATACATAATTACACAAACTAAATACGCGGCGAAAGCAAACCAAACATCCGGACTCAGACTTGTCTTCCTGCAAAACCATCGCAGGCAATTGGAGAATACAGAATAAACAATTTCCAAAGTAAAAGGCCTCAGCACGTATTCTAAAGAACATAGGAGAGTGAGATGTGGAGACCTGAGTCTCACATACATTAACACTTCATAGAATTTCGGCAAGATATGCAGACTCCGAATATCGCATTAGTTCCTGGAAAACACTTCTCGCAAGGAGACACAAATGTTCTGCCTCATGAATAGTGAAAAAGAGGATTATTTCAATCATCCATCCCACACAAACTACAGAAACACATGACTACCATGAAGTTATTCATGGCCGTAATCTTTCTATTTCTCTTTCAATTGAACTCAATTATGTCCATAACTCGTGCTATATGTTAAATCCGCAATGGATTCATATTTTCAAAATATCGCAGAAAATGACATGTCCTTATTTGTTCAATAGTTAACAAACATCTGTAAGTGCAATCATACAACATTTAGTAAAGACTTTCGACTCCAAGACATGGAGACGCAGAAAGTAATATATCGTCCAGGAGTTAATATTCAACACAATAAAAATATGGCGTCTCCACAACTCCAAGCATCCAACGACTTCCGAGGTTTCCCACCTCCAATTTCTGACCGAGGACAGGATTCGGATTAAATGAACCCTTTGTTGTGTAGTATCAGGGCTAATGATCCCCTGTACCACCGATGAAGCAACAGATTTGACCACTGTCACACCCACCTCCAGACCGGAACTATTGTCTTTACCGCCTAACTGAAGGAGTGAGGGCATATTCCTGTGGTGTGATACTCCCCTCATCATCTCACATTTGTGCTTCCATCTCCTCATGCTGTAACCATCCATTTCACTCAGTCTCCATGCTTCAGTGTGTGCAAGGACAGAGGGATCGAACAGTATCAACGACTTTCTAGATTGGTCGGTGCTGTGAGACACTGAGGTTCTAACCCAGACATACAGTCAGACTGCCATAGGAAACTGCCACTGCACAGAAACAGGGCCTTCAGCCCGTCAGGTCAGGGAGGAATTATTTACACTGCCTAATCCCATCGACCCGGACCTGGTCCGTGGACATCCGTATCCCTCTCATCCGTGTACTTCTCCAATCATCTCTTAAAAGTTGAAATCGGAATCTCAATTACCATTTGTGTTGGCAGCACTGTCTACACTCTGATCACCCTCTGGGTGAAGAAGTTTCCTCTCATTATTCCCTTAAACATTTCACATTTCACCCTTCGCCCATGATCTCCAGTTGTATTCTCGCCCAACATCAGTGGAGAAAGCCTGCTTGCATTTACACTCTCCATCCGCCTCATATTGTTGTATACCTCTATCAAATCTTCACTCAGTCTTCTACCTCCTCGGGAATAGAGCTAACACAGGTAATCTTTCTTTTTAATTAAAAACATTCAGTCCCGGCAATAGCTGTGTAATTCTTTATCTGCATTCTTTCAGTCTTATTTGCATCTTTCCTGCAGATAGTTGAGCCCAACCGCACACAATATTTTAAATTGGGCCGCAATAAAGCCTGAAACCACAGCAACGTAACATCCCAACTCCTGTACTCAGTACTTTGATCTAGGAAGGCCAATGTGCGAAAAGCTGTTTTGACGACCCTATCTAACTGAGCGGCAACTTTCATTGAATTACGGACCTGCATTCTCAGATTCGTTTGTTCTATCGTACTTCTCGGTGCCCTGTTCTCATTGTGTCAGACCAACCCTGGCTGGTCCTCCTGGAGTGCAACATCTAACACTTGTCTGCGTTAAACCAGATCCGCTTTTTTTCAGCCCATTGTTCCGGCTGGTCCTGATCCCGTTTCTGGTACCATGCTCTGGGACTCTTCCTCGCTGACAACTACACAGTTATTGCTGCTGTCATCGGCAGTTTGCTGATCCAGTTAACGTCATCATTATCCAGATTGTTAATACAGATGACAAACAACAAACAATGATGAAAGCAACGATCCGTGCAGCACTCCACTCGTCACAGGTCCCCAAACAAAGAGACAACCATTTATTACCACACTCTAGTTTCCCAAACGTAGCCAATGGTGACAGCAATTTAATAGTTCATCATGAAAGCCAAGCGACTGAACCTTCTCGAGCATCCTCCCCTACGGAACCTTGAGAAATTCCTTGCTGAAGTCCCTGTAGACGGCATCCACTGACTTGCCTTCTACACCATTCCTGGTAACTACCTCGTAAAGCTCTGTGAGATAGGTTTGACATGACCTACTACGCACTGGCCCATACTGACTATCGCTAATGTTCCTGTTTGTCCAGATATTTCCCTTCATACCCCATGACCGGCGTAGTCTGAACACCGAGGGCAATTCATTACTTATAATACTTGGCGAGTCCCTTCCGAGCAAAGATATCGAGATCATCCAGCGGTCGGCACTGATATTTGTGGCCTATTGTTTTTTAAATTCTCCTGCAGTATTATCAGACGCATTGAGAGTAGTCTGGAAAAGAAAGGCGTTGTAGCTTTAAATGATTAATAGACTTACTTAATTATAGCAAGACACGGTACGCTCGGTCGAACACAGAACATAGAATATTACAGCACAGTACACGAGGTTCTGATAGGCTTTCAACTAATTCAAGTTCGATCTTACACATAACCCCCCCTTGCACCTGAATCAGAATCAAAGTTTTCAAAGGTACATTTAAAGAATGAGAAACAGAGTTAATATCACAGACGTACGTCGTGAAATTGTTAACTTTACGGTAGCAGTACAGTGAAATACAGGATAAATAAATATAGAGAAAACAAAACTGAGAAACAGGTGGCAGCGGGGAAACACTGATCCTGAATCGCTGAGCCTGAGCTTTCAGGCTTCTGTATCTCCTTCCCGATGGTAACACTGTGTAGAGGGCACGTCCTGTTAGTGGGCAATGTTAATGATGGACGCCACTGTGACAAGGATCATCCCTTGTAACAATGATCAATGAGATACAGAGAATCTGTATTTACCAACAAGTATCTTTTTATTATTTCTACTAAAAGCACGTAGATTTACACACTATCTTCCTGTGTGCACCCTACTTGAAACCCGAACACTCCATGAACAGTCAATGAAGAGAAAAGTTATTATCCGGGAAAAGAGTCTACGCTGGCAAGGCATTCCATAGAAACATAGAAAACATAGAAAATCTACAGTACAATACAGGGCCTTCGGCCCACAAAGTTGTGCCGAACCTGTCCCTACCTTAGAAATGACTAGGCTTACCTATATCCCTCTATTTTTCTAAGCTCCATGTACCGATCCAAAAGTCTCTTAAAAAGACCCAATCGTACCCGGCTCCACCACTGTTACCGGCAGCCTATTTCACGCACTCACCACTCTCTGAGTGAAAATCCTACCACTGACATCTCCTCTGTACCGACTCCCCAGCACCTTCCAACCTGTGTCCTCTTGTGGCAACCATTTCAGCCCTGGGAAAAAGCCTTTGACTATCCACACGATCAATGCCTCTCATCATCTTCCGATCCTCATGTTCCCGATCTCCACGTGTCCGTGTCGTCCTACTTTGCGGCAATGGTTGGTCTCTGGCCGCTGGAGAGTTATCACCCCGGCATGTTTGAAGCTCCAGAATTTTATATTCTTCCTCATCAATTTAACCATTGGATCCCCAAACCATTGGCTCAAGGTCACCTGACAGACCTGGGTCACCTGGTTACTGATCATTGTACGGAGCTACAACCAAAACATTTTACGTGGCTCTGCCCACCCCAGCCTTGTGTATTCGTATCTTTATACCCTGACTGGTCCGAACCAGTTAAATGAGGCAATCCAGACAGAGTCTAACGAGACTACAGATTGCTTCTTTGATATGTCTGGCATTTTACATAACAAGTAACTACTCCTCTGAGCATGGTCTCAGGTTTATTGCTCTGATTAGATTGTCCCTGGGTCAAGAATCAGTTCAGAGTCCACGCCCTTCACATGACAAATGGCGACTTGTTTGAGAATGGTCTCAGATTTAGCAGATCATGACCTGAAGCTTCCTGTGTCCACATTCAGTTCCTCTGATTCAATTATTCCAGTGCCAGAATCTGTTCATAGTCCACAAAATAGCGGGAAACAGAGAGAACTCGTTTTTCTGCTTCCCCTGTCCTTGATCAGACTGTAGGTTCTTCTGGCCAACAGTGTTTTATGAGCCATGCAATTTGACACGACGGTATCTTTCTCGGGTCTGCTGTCGTCTGTATGCTCCAGGGTGAATGATGGAGGTTTTGCGGAGATGCCGAGTGCTGTATGGGTCCAAGGGGTTTACAGAAATGCGGTGTGATGTAGGGGTTGGAACGGTTTTCTTACGTACCCCGTAATAGGTTAAAAGAACCAGCATAAATGGAACACACCTGGAGTCTGGTATTGCTACAAACAAAACTCTATTTATTAGAATCAATATAATATAGTAATATAAAGCCAGATAAATCAAACAGGTTAGCAGAGTTTATGCATATATACGAGTGTAAATATAAAACCCCAAACTTCTTCAATCTTAGGTGGAAAATAATATTCTTACGATGATATAGCAATGACGTCAGTTCAGTTCGTGATATTAAGTTGAGTAGAATAGAGCAGAGAGAGAGAGGTGATTTGTTTCCCAAGTAAGCCGATGCCGTCGATCTTTCCGTTGTCCTCCGAAGTCCTGTTAAAGTTACCGATTGTGACCACACAAATGGATACCGTCTGCGCGCGGTAAAGCTATCAACCCAGGCAAGGGTTAAACACTCTGACAGCATTCCACCGGTCAATTCTCTGAACTTTTGTCTAAACGCCTCCGGAAGCAACTCGTAAACCTTAAGCACAGCATCTTTCACTGTGGCATAATCGTCTGACTGTTCAAGAGTCAGGGTAGAATAGGTCTGCTGAGCCTTCCCCTTCAACACACTTTGTACCATGACAGCCCACTGATCCCTCGGCCATTTCCGACTCCGGGCCACCTTTTCAAAGTGTAGGAATTACCTGTCGACGTCAGTTTCATCAAATGGTGGTACTAACTTAATTTATTGGCTGACATTAAACGGCACCACCAGCTCATTACCCCTACCTGGCGTTTGATCCTGTCGCTTCCATTTCTGTCTCTCTCGAACTCTATCTAATTTAAGTCTCTCTAACTTCATTTGTTCCAGTCGCAACTGGATATCCTCTTTACCTAAAGGAAACACCTTTAACTCCTCCGCACTAAATTCTCTCGTAGAAATATAGTGCTCGGCTATTAACCTTCGGAGTTCTCCATTTGTCATACCCTTCTTTACCTTAGTTTCAATTCATTAACAGCTTTCCACAATTCATCCTCTGTAGCTTTCTTCAAAGCCTCAGGGTCTGAATTTCCAGAAATTGCTCAACATCCATTTCAGCTGCTTTCCACACACAAGCCAATCAAAGCAGAGTGATCAATAAGATTGATAATCAGGCAATCAACAAGCCCCCAAATTTTCAGAATAGCTCCCAACAATTTGTTCATATCCTGGACGCAGGCCCTAATTTTGTTCTGTACCCCGCAACTGGTTAAAAGGACCATCAGAAACGGAACACACCTGGAGTCTGAGTCTTTTGCTACAAACTCTATTTTATTAGTATCTACGAAATATACTGAATATAAAATCATGTAAATCAAACAGGTTAGCAGAGTATATGTGTATAGAGAGGGAGAGAGAGAGGTGCTTTGTCTTCCAGGTGCCGATGCCGTCGATTCTTCCCACGTTGTTCTTCGAAGTCTCCGTTAAAGTCACCGAATGTGACCACACAAAAGAGAGTTCCGTTTTCACGCGGTAAAGCTGTCAACCCAGGCAACGGTTAAACACTCCGATAACTTTCCGCCGGTCCCTACGCCTCCCCCACCCCCCCCCCCCCCCCCCCCCCCCCCCCCCCCCCCCCCCCCCCCCCCCCCCCCCCCCCCACCACCCCCCCCCACCCCCCCACCCCCACCCCCCCCCCCCCCCCCACCCCCCCCCCCCCCCCGCCCTTACCACACTGCGAGCAAAACCCACCCTTTCGTGGGCACTGAAAGCTCAACCAGTGTTTATTTCTTCTGTATTTCTGTCCGTGTCTTCCGTGTGTCTGTGTGTCTGTCTGAAAATCTGGCTGACCTTGTATATATCCCAAGCATGCAGAACATCAGCTGTACATTATATAGCTCCGCCCTTCCGTAACCATGGAGACTCACGAGCTGTTCCGTGCTCTCTCTCTGAATCGGTGTACACCCACTTTCTTTCATTTTAAATTCATAGTCCATATTAAATATACATTAGGATCCCATCACAGTTTTTACAGATAGCTAGGGGTGTCAGCACACTTATCCACCAATGTGGAAATGTAGTTTACTTGCAGTAACAAACTGGCATGTTTATCTGTAACAAAATGAAACCCGTATCGTGTCGGAGTGTGTTGCTAATATTGTTCGTGCATCATTACGCTGAGTGAACCTGAGTACCTGACTGCAGGCCGCAGTCCCTACACTGTATTCCATCTGACACTTCATTGTCTGTTCTTCAAACCGGTCTGAGTCCTTCTGCAGACACCCACTTTGCCCTAAGTTGCCTATCCGGCATCGACCTTCGTAGCAACTACAAAGTCTGTCACCAAGCCACCAACTCTATCATCCAAATCGTTGATTTTAACATGAACAGACGCAATCTCATTACCGACTCCAGAGGAACGCCATTGGTTACTGGTAGCAAACAGAATAGGTTCGCATTGTTCTAAATCTTTGCCTCATGCCGGTAAACCAATCTTCGATCTGTGTCAGTATCTTTCCTGTAATACCATGAGTTGTGATCTTGTTTGGCAGCCTCATGTGCAGCAAGTCGTTAAAACCATCTGAAAATCCAAGAGAAAAACATCCATCGTCTCTCCTTTGTCTATTCCGCTTGTTATTTTGTCAAAGAATTCCAAGAGATTTGTCAGGCAATATACACCCTGAAGAAAACCATGCTGAATTTGGCCCACTTTAGCATGCGCCAAGTACCCCGAAAAATCATCCTTAATGGAATCCAACCACTGAGGACAGACTAACTGTTCTATAATTTCCTTTCTTCTGCCTCCCTTCCTTCTTAAAGAGTGGGGTGACATTTGCAACTTCCTAGTTCGCCAGAAACATTCCAAAATCGAGACACTCTTGAAAGATCATTACTCATGCTTTAAGAGAAACATGTGGGGGAAGGTCTTCACTCAGAGGCGGTGGGAATGTGAAATATGCTGCCAAAGCAAGTGGCAGGGTCGATTTTCAACATTTCAGTGAAGTTTCAATGGGTATACGGATGGGAAGGAATGGATGACTATGGTCCCGTTAGATGATGCTGGAACATGGCAGATTAATGGCTTGGCACAGACTAGAATGGCCGAATGGCATTCCCTGCGTTGTAATGTTCCATGACTCTAATACCTTCACAAACTCTTCAACTACCTCTTTCTGAACACTGGGGTGTACATCATCAGGTCCAGGAGTCTTATCTACATACAGAAGCAGGCGTTCCAGCTTCTCATTAGTAATGGCATTTATACTCACTTCTCTCCACGATACTCTTGAGTTATCGGCATTTTTGAAAAAGTAGATGATATGTAAGAGTAAGAAGTGGAGTGGTCAGGGGAGGAAGAATAACAAGGAGGTACTTCATCCTTGAAACTGGGAGATGGGAAGGGGTGTTAATTAAAAAACCTCCTGAGGATATGTTTTTCTTAACTAAACCAGAATTGAGCACTGCATGCCGGCATGTGTAAAACTAATACAAAATACACACCACTAAACTTAAATGAGAGCACAATCCGGAAACATGAAGAAATGGTCATTATGGAAGATCAAGTGAACCACTCATGTCCGTCCATAGAAGACATCCCAGCAACTTGAGCACACAAGTTCCTAGCCAACTGAGACATGAGTGTGCTTCGCGATGGCTGTACCTCAAGTTATACCAGCTTGAGCTGAGAAACAAGTAAAATATAATAACTCTTATTAGAGGTTGACTAACCCTGTATAGAGAGTCGCTCACTCCTTCATCATTAAAGGTAGAAGAATTAATTAAATAAATAGTAGAACTATATTTTAAAGAAAAAGACATGAACTTTAGACCGGATCAGTGCAGAGCAAAATTATGAACGTTGTAATAGAGGTTGCAATGTATGAACCAGATCAGCCAGATACAATGTAACTGAGAGATGGATATTAAACATAAGACCAAAAGACATGGGAGCAGAGTTAGGTTATCGAGTTTACTCCGCCATTTCATCATGGCGGATCGAACTTTCCTCTCAGACCCAATCTCCAGCTTTCTCCCTGTATCGCTTCATGTCCTGACAAGTCAAGAATCTATCAACCTTTGTCTTAAATTAGCACAAAGTCGTGGCCTCTACAGCTGCCTGTGGCAACGGATTCCACAGATTCACCACTCTCTGGCTAAACTCATCAACGTTGCAAATGGACGACATGCTATTCAGAAAATGTCTCCTCTGGTCCTAGACTCTCCCACCCATAGGGCACAGCCCCTCCACATCCAGCCCATCAGGGACATTCGATAGGTTTAAATTGTATTACCTATCAAAATCCCTTTATATGACATGGTATTCAATCCTGGAATCATTTTCATAAACCTCTGTTAATCTCACTCAAGTGTTAGCCCATCCTTTCTAAGAAAAGGGGCCTATAACAGCTTATAATCTCTAAGTGAGCTTTTGTGCCTTTTTCACCACACAGCCAGTATGTACAGGCCACGTAAGGTCCTCGGTGATGTGGATGATAGGAACTTAAAGCTGTTCACCCTCTCATCCCCAGATCCATTGATGTCAACAGGGTTAGCCCGTCTCCATTCCTCCTGTAATCAACAACCAGCCCCTTTTGTTTTTGCGACACTGAGGGAGAGGTTGTTTACTTGACGGCACTGTGTCACAGAGATAACTCCTTCCCTGTAGGCCACTTCGTTAGTTTTTGAGATTAGTCCAATGAACATAGTATCGTTGGCAGATTTAATTAACAGATTAGAGCCGTGGGTGGCGATACAGTCATGGGTATTGCCTGGAGTAAGGGAGGGGACTCAGTACATGGTCCTGAGGGGCTCCTCTGTGATGAAAGTCAGAGGGGTGGAGGTGAGGGAACCCACTCTGACAACCTGCTGGCGATGTGAGAGGCAGGGTCAAGGACGAGATCTCAAAGCTTCCTGTCGGGCCTGGGGGGAATTATGGTGTTGAATGCCGAACTGTCGTCCAAGAATAGCATTCCCACATAAGCATTCTTCTTCTCCAGATGTATAAGGACGGTGTGTAGAGCAGTGTCTATTGTGCCGTCTGTCGATCGGTTGTGTCGGTAGGGAAATCATAAAGGGTTCAGCACCCTCCTTTCGTAAAACGGTTACATACATTAATGACACAGTCACCAAGTAATCTCAATGCCCCGCTGTGTCCCCACAACCTCGTGTCATTCCCCATACCCATCCCATTGCCACACTCTCTGCCCACTGCCCCTTGTCAGGGTTCAAGTTAATCACTCTACCCGCTCTCGTCCCACAGCTCTGTGTCATTTCCCGAGGTAATTAACTGTGTAAGTGAAATTATGGAGATATTAGGCTGGAACATCAAAGCATAAATCAGGAACGGATATGTCCTGGAAAATGCACATCGGAAATGTGAATATATTTTAGGCTGCACTTACACGGGGTTCTGGAGAGTTTTGTCCCATTCAGACAGGGGAAGGACTGTAGGGTGAAGGAACCATGGTTGACAAGAGATGTGAAACATCTGCTCAAGAGGAAGAAAGAAGTTTCAGGAAGCTGACCTCAGGATTAGAAAGCAAGGGTCAGACGTGATTGTAGATTTACAAAGTAGCCGGGGACAAACTGAAGAATGGAATTAGGTTCGCTAGAAACGTCTGCAGAAGGTCTGCAGTGGCTTTCAGGAAAACCCCAAGCCATTCGAGATGTATGTGAAGAAAAAAATATGACTGGAATGAGTGTAGGACCTGTCGGGGATAGAAGATGAACCAAGCCCCTGAGGTCAGTGGAAGAAAGGAAGGTCCTGAATGAAGACTTTAGTTCAGTATTCATCAGTGAGAGGGACATTTGTGAGGAAAGCGTTAAACAGGCCGATGTGCGACAACATACCGAAGTTAAGGGAGAGGATATACTGGAACTTTTGAAAAAAAAACAGAAGTTTAAATACGTCTTCTTGTGTGGTCGGGAGAAAGCCTGAGTGACTGCGGGAAGCGGTGAGTCCTACTTCAGTGATGGGCAAATTATCAGAGAACTTTCTTAGAAACAGGATTTACGAGAATTTGGAGACACATTACCTACTTTTGGAGAGTCAGTATGGCTTTGTGAGGGGCAGATCATGTCTCACGACCCTGGTTCAATTCTGTGAGGATGTGACGGTTATACTTACGGTTAACCATGGCAGGACCTTTCAGAAGGTTTGGCATCCTGGGAATGTTGGCTTGTGGATTCAGGACTGACGCCCCAGGAGGCAGAGGATAGTTGTGGATGGAGAAATTTCTCCCCGGATGCTGGTGCCAGTGGTGTCCTGCAGAGATCTGTTCTGAGACCCCAGGATATTTGTGCTTTAAAATGATGTGAATAAATAAGTGGAAGTGGAAGTGGAATAAATAAGTGGTTCATTGTATTTGCAATGATGTGGAAGTTGGAGGAATTATGGATAGTATAGAAGATAATCAGAGTTTACAACAGGACAGTGACAGGACGCAGAGCAGTGCTGAGAAGTTACAGATGGTGCTCAACCTTGAAAGGTACGAAGTGATTCACTTTGGACGGATACATTTGAAGTCAGAGGTGATACTCTGTTGAGTCAAAAGAGGGCCGCACATTAGTACGAGTTCCACAATGGAAACAGTGTGGTGAGACTTTCTCCAATAAGCCGATGGCCGCTTATCGGTACGAGTATCACAATCAGCACGGAGCGGTGCACTGCAGGAGCAGAAGGAAGTGTGATTGACAGGTGAGCTTGAACACATCCGCTGTTCTGCACATGCTCATAGTGACGCTCGAAAGGCAATATACCTGACAGTAAATCAAGAGGAAAAAAATACAACTTCGCGGCAAATGATACAACAGCCTGAGAACCTGCTGATTGATCATAGATCTTGCTTACTATATTTGTTCAAACAGAGAATGGATGGAGAAATAGTGGTAGAATTGTGGCAGGTCTGAGAATATCTTTAAAGTTAAACAGACTGCATCGCAAGTCACGGGTATGGGGCGGACAAGTCATTCACTGGCAGAGGTCAAGTTCCTGCCAAACGGCCCATGTGTGCGCTGGAAAACATTGTTCTTCAAACTGTCCACAGCCCTCGCTAATCTCCCGAGGACACTCTTCGTTTTTGACGACAGGTCTCTGGAATATCGCTGTGGATCTTTTAAAGATGATGAATGTTCCCCTTTAATAAAGAAGTGTTCTCCGTTTCACCCGCCAGAACAAATTCCTTTCCTCAATTTCAGAAGCGACTGTGCTCCGTCAAATGTTCCAAAGAAATCGACTTCAAGCTGAATGCCTGATTTAAAAGCATCAATGACAAAATATATCTTCATTTCAATAGCTGAAGCCTGGTATCAT
The DNA here is from genome assembly GCF_048418815.1 of Hemitrygon akajei. Lineage (NCBI taxonomy): Eukaryota > Metazoa > Chordata > Chondrichthyes > Myliobatiformes > Dasyatidae > Hemitrygon > Hemitrygon akajei. The sequence goes on along the minus strand of NW_027331933.1, from coordinate 2,638,017 downwards.
GTAAAATAACATGGGGAAAAAAAAACACATCATATTTTGTTTTAAAGTAATTACATTGCAAAATCCCTTGAGGAGTCAAATTCATGACAAGGGGATTGAGTGAGTAAAAATATTTTAACTTTAAATGTTTGTGTAGTTGGATGTCACTAATGTCCCTGACGTGACAGCCACGCTAATTGCCTCAGTGGAATTGCTCTCTCCTCAATAAAAGTCTGCTAAACTGACCACCAGTCCATCTGAGCAGCTGAATCGGTCCGCAAAACTGAAAGCTGCTTCTGACGGAATATGGAATATGCGGCGATTTATTACATCGCGGCCATTTTCTATCCCACACTTGAAGTGGTTGGTGCCCCCGGTAAGATGCCGGAGCTGGTCACTTTATTTATGTTGCCGTAGTTAGTCTGCTGCGGTATCCGCACTGTTACTAATCACAGATTTTTCATTTTTGTATTTTGCTCGAAGTGATTATTCTTTTGTCAATTACGTATGTGCCGATATTGTCGTTGCTTCATAGTTTCACCACGCTGGGCTTTCTGAAGTGATGCTTGTCCCTGCTTTTCTAGGTCCGAGTCTCAATCAGTGCTGACAGTCCGGACTTATAACAACGTGACAGCTTATTTAAATCAATGTCCAGTCTATTTTCGATATGTAGATTTGTTCTGACACAAGTCAGTAAATGATAAATTGTTTTGTACCTTTTGATTCCACTTTGTCACCGCTGCAAACAATCCCTTCGTTTCGCCCCTAATAATGGAAATGGTGTTGCTTCCGATCTTCCCATCACCGGTCCGTGAGTCGTGGAACTCAGATTCTTTGCTCTAAACTGTCCAGCTGGAGCGCAGCGACGGAGACCGCACACACTGGACTCCCGCTTTCCATTTCCAAAAAGACCATACCCTCCATAGCATCGAAAGAATGGGGGCATTCACGGAGATGCTGCTGACCATATTTCTTTTATGCTTTCAAATTTCTTCCAGTTAACTTCACGGCGATTGTGATCCTCTCTCGGGGAAAATGCGGACTGTCCAAATGCATCACCCGTTACCTGGTTGGAATGGCGACAGCGGATCTGATGGTGGTTATCATTTTTGCTTCAGTGGAACAGACCAACAATATCTACATTTATTCCAGATCCCTGCTCATCACTCCTGTATGCGCTCTGACACTTGCATTTGCGGCTGTGAAGCGGGACTGTTCAGTTTGGTTCACGGTCAGTATTACCTTCGATCGCTTCATCCATATATAATAACCATATAACAATCACAGCACGGAAACAGGCCATTCCGGCCCTCCTAGTCCGTGCCGAACTCTTAATCTCACCTAGTCCCACCTACCCGTACTCAGCCCATAACCCTCCACTCCTTTCCTGTCCATATACCTATCCAATTTTTACCTTAAATGACACAACTGAACTGGCCTCTACTACTTCTACAGGAAGCTCATTCCACACAGCTATCACTCTCTGAGTAAAGAAATACCCCCTCGTGTTTCCCTTAAACTTTTGCCCCCTAACTCTCAAATCATGTCCTCTCGTTTGAATCTCCCCTACTCTCAATGGAAACAGCCTATTCACGTCAACTTTATCTATCCCTCTCAACATTTTAAATACCTCGATCAAATCCCTCCTCAACCTTCTACGCTCCAATGAATAGAGACCTAACTTGTTCAACCTTTCTCCGTAACTTAAGTGCTGAAACCCAGGCAACATCCTAGTAAATCGTCTCTGCACTCTCTCTAATTTATTGATATCTTTCCTATAATTCGGTGACCAGAACTGTACACAATATTCCAAATTTGGCCTTACCAATGCCTTGTACAATTTTAACATTACATCCCAACTTCTGTACTCAATGCTCTGATTTATAAAGGCCAGCGTTCCAAAAGCCTTCTTCACCACCCTATCTGCATGAAACTCCACCTTCAGGGAACTATGCACTGTTATTCCTAGATCTCTCTGTTCCACTGCATTCTTCAATGCCCTACCATTTACCCTGTATGTTCTATTTGGATTATTCCTGCCAAAATGTAGAACCTCACACTTCTCACCATTAAACTCCATCTGCCAACGTTCAGCCCATTCTTCTAACCGGCATAAATCTCCCTGCAAGCTTTGAAAACCTACCTCATTATCCACAACACCTCCTACCTTAGTATCACCAGCATACTTACTAATCCAATTTACCACCCCATCATCCAGATCATTTATGTATATTACAAACAACATTGGGCCCAAAACAGATCCCTGAGGCACCCCGCTAGTCACCGGCCTCCATCCCGATAAACAATTATCCACCACTACTCTCTGGCATCTCCCATCTAGCCACTGTTGAATCCATTTTATTACTCCAGCATTAATACCTAACGACTGAACCTTCTTAACTAACCTTCCATGTGGAACTTTGTCAAAGGCCTTGCTGAAGTCCATATAGACTAAATCCACTGCCTTACCCTCGTCAACATTCCTCGTAACTACTTCAAAAAATTCAATAAGGTTTGTCAAACATGACCTTCCACGCACAAATCCATGCTGGCTACTCCTAATCAGATCCTGTCTATCCAGATAATTATAAATACTATCTCTAAGAATACTTTCCATTAATTTACCCACCACTGATGTCAAACTGACAGGTCTATAATTGCCAGGCTTACTTCTAGAACCCTTTTTAAACAATGGAACCACATGAGCAATACGCCAATCCTCCGGCACAATCCCCGTTTCTAATGACATCTGAAAGATCTCCGTCAGAGCTCCTGCTATCTCTACAGAAACTGCCCTCAATGTCCTGGGGAATATCCGGTCAGGACCCGGAGATTTATCCACTTTTAAATTTCTTAAAAGCGCCAGTACTTCCACCTCTTTAATTGTCATAGGTTCCATAACTTCCTTACTTGTTTCCCACACCTTACAGCATTCAATATCCTTCTACTTAGTGAATACCGAAGAGAAGAAATCGTTCAAAATCTCTCCCATCTCCCTCGGCTCCACAAATAGCTGACCACCCTGATTCTCTAAGGGACCAATTTTATCCGTCGCTATCCTCTTGCTTTTAATATAACTGTAGAAGCCTTTCGGATTTACTTCCACCTTATTTGCCAAACCAAACTCGTAACTTCTTTTAGCTTTTCTAATCTCTTTCTTAAGTTTCCTTTTACATTCTTTATATTCCTCGAGCAATTCCTTTACTCCATGCTGCCTATATCTATTGTAGTCATCCCTCTTTTTTCGAACCAAGTTTTTAATATCCCTTGAAAACCATGGCGCTTTCAAACCTTTAACCTTTCCTTTCAACCGAACAGGAACATAAAGATTCTGTACCATCATAATTTCACCCTTAAATGACCTCCATTTCTCTATTACATCCTTCCCATAAAACAACTTGACCCAATCCACTCTCTCTAAATCCCTGGGCATCTCCTCAAAGTTAGCCTTTCTCCAATCAAAAATCTCAACTCTAGGTCCAGTCCTGTCCTTCTCCATAATTATATTGAAGCTAATGCTATTGTGATCACTGGACCCGAAGTGCTCCCCAACACATACATCTGTCAGCTGACCTATCGCATTCCCTAACAGGAGATCCAACACTGCCCCATCTCTACTCGGTACTTCTATGTATTGTTGCAAAAAACTATCCTGCACACATTTCACAAACTCTAAACCATCCAGCCCTTTTACAGAATGAGCTTCCCAATCTTTGTGTGGAAAATTAAAATCTCCCACAATCACCACCTTGTGTTTACTACAAATATCTGCTATCTCCTTACACATTTGCTCTTCCAACTCACGCTCCCCATTAGGTGGCCTATAATACACTCCTATCAGTGTTACTACACCTTTCCCATTCCTCAATTCCACCCAAATAGCCGCCCTAGAGGAGCTCTGTAATCTATCCTTCCAAAGCATTTTCCAAAGTAATTATACAATCATCTCTTAAACGTTCTCAATTGCTATTTGCCTTGGCAACGCTGTCTACACTCTGACGACTCTCTGAGTGAAGATGTTTTCCCTCATGTCTCCCTTAAATATTTCACATTTCACCATTCGCCCAGATCTCTAGTTGTATTTGCCCAACAGCAGTGGAGAAAGCCTGCTTGCATTTACACTCGCCATCCCCCTTATATTGTTGTATACCTCTATCAAATCTCCCCTCAGACCCCTACACGCTCGGGAATAAAGGGCTGACATATGTCATCTTTCCTTCTTATTCAAAACGCCCAGTCTCGGCAATAGCCGGTAGTTGAGCAAAATCGTACACATTTAGTTTTCCAAATTAGGCCTGAATAAAGTCGGAAATAGCATCAACGTAACATCCCAACTCCAGTACTCAGTACTTTCCTCTATGAAGGCCAAAGTGCGAAAAGCTGTTTTTACGACCCTGTCTTACTGTGCCGCAACTTTCATTGGATTATGGACCTGCATTCCCAGATTCGCTTGTTCTATCGTACTCCTCAGTGCCCTATTTCTCATTGTGTCAGACAAACCCTGGCTGGTCCGCCCAAAGGGCAACTATAGGTCAGTTGTTGAGAGCGCCCTCTTCTTTGTGGTGGCGTGTTGGGGAGGAAGCATTAAGAAGAAGGACGCCTCACGTCTTAATAAGCTGATAAGGAAGGCGGGCTCTGTCGTGGGCAAAGTACTGGAGAGTTTAACATCGGTAGCTGAGCGAAGGGCGCTGAGTAGGCTACGGTCAATTATGGAAAACCCTGAACATCCTCTACATAGCACCATCCAGAGACAGAGAAGCAGTTTCAGCGACAGGTTACTATCGATGCAATGCTCCTCAGACAGGATGAAGAGGTCAATACTCCCCAATGCCATTAGGCTTTACAATTCAACTGCCAGGACTTAAGAACTTTTTAAAAGCTATTATTAATGC